>NW_007728718.1:157154-240821 GCF_000696425.1 Galeopterus variegatus | reverse complement strand
TTGTTCTATAGGATCTAGAGTTTGAGATTTATTAACTTTTGGTGGTGTATTTTCTTGGTGTATTTCCAGTCCGGCGCGTTCCACTCCGTTTCTGTGTTGCCTCTGCTGGCTTACTTGGCCTTTGGTGTCTCAGGCTGCTCGCTCGTACCCGCAGCAGCACTTGGGCACTCTCTGGAGTCTTCTTTTGTGTCAGCCCTAAAACCTAGAACCTGTTGTTGCTTGTTTGTCATTGTAAGTTCGTTGTTGAAAGATTTATTCGTTTTTTGTTGCTCTTGGAAATGCAAATAGTACACTTCTCAGGATCGCACTGTCTCCTGGCACGGCCGCTCCAGACCCGTCGCCATCTTAGCAACATCCTCAACAGATTTTTAAAAGTTAAAATTATTTCAAGCATCTTTGCAGACCACAAAGGATTAAAACTAGAAATCAATAACAAGGGAAACTCTGGAAACTATACAAACACACGTGAATTAAACAACATGTTCCTGAATGAAATATGGGTCAAAGAAGAAATTAAACAGCAATTCAAAAAATTTCTTGAAAACAATGAAAATGAATACATCATACCAAAACCTGTGGAATACTGCAAAAGCAGTACTAAGAGGGAAGATTATCACAGTAAAAATTACATCAAAAGAATAGAAAGATTGGAGATAAAAAACAATGCTACACATCAGAGAAGTAGATTAACAAGGGCAATCCAATCTCAAAAAAAGAAGATGGAAAAAATAATTAAGAGCAGAGTAGAATTAAATGAAATAGAAACCCCCAAAATGAGACCAAAGACCAATGAAACAAATTTGTTTTTTGAGAACATAAATAAAAATAGACAAACCATTAGCTAGACTAACTGAAAAAGAACAAGAATGAACTATCAAAAACAAAGAAAAAAGGAGACATTACAACTGATACCACAGATATACAAAAAATCATTAGAGACTATTATGAACAATGATACTCCAACATATTTGAAAATGGAGAAAATGGATATATACAAACTATTGAACCAAAATGGCATAGAAAACCTGAACAGATGAATAACAAGCAATGACATTGAAGTCAGAAGTCTCCTAACAGAGAAAGCCTAGGACCAGATGGCTTTACAGCTGAATTCTATCAAACACTTGAGGAATTAATACCAATTCTCTTCAAACTATTGCATATAATTGAGACAGGACATTCTCCCAAACTCATGGTTTGAGACCAGACTCACCCTCATACCAAAACCAGACAAAGATACAACAAAAAAAGAAAACTATAAGCCAATAACTTTGATAATCATAAAATGAAAAATCCTCAATAAGATATTAACAAATAGAATACAGCAACACATCAAAAAATATGCACCATTATTAAGTAGAACTCATCCCAGGGATGAAGGATGGTTCAACATATCTAAGTCAATAAATGTGATATGCCACTTTAATAAAATCAAGGGCAAAAATGTGTGCTTATCTCAATATATGCAGCAAAGGCATTTGGCAAAATTCAACATCACTTCATGATAAAGCTCTTAGCAAATTAGGTTAGAAAAAAAGTATTTCAACACAGCCAAAGCCGTATATAACAAACTCACCACCAATATTATCCTGAATGGGGAAAAGTTGAAATCTTTTCCCTTAAGAACAGGAACAAGACAACGATGTCCACCCTCCCCACTCCTGTTTAACATAACATTGGAAGTATTAGCCATAGCAATCAGACAAAGAAATAAAGGGCATCCAGATTGAAAAAGATAAAGTCAAATTTTCTCTGTTTTCAGATGACATGATCCTATATATAGAAAAGCCTAAAGACTCTACAAAAATACTCTTAGAGTTAATAAATGATTTCAGTAAAGTTGCAGGACACAAAACCAACAATAAAAAATGTGTAGCATTTTTATACTCCAACAATGAACTAGCAGAAAAAGCAATCTAGAAAGCTAGCCAATTTACAATAGTCTCCCCTGCAAAATCCTAGGAATAAAGTTAACCAAGGAGGTGATAAATCTCTACAACATGAACTACAAATCACTGATGAAATAAATTAAAAAGAATACAAAAAGATGGAGAGATATTCCATGTTCTTGGATTGTAAGAATTAACATTGTGAAAATATCCATACTACCCAAAGTGAGCTACAGATTCAATGCAATCCCCATCAAAATATGAATGACATTCTTCACAGAAATAGAAAAAATGATCTAAATATTCGTACAGAACAGCAAAAGACTCCCAAATAGACAAAGAAATTCTGAGCAAAAAACAAAACAAACAAACAAACAAAAAAACTGGAAGCATAACACTACTGGGCTTCAAATTTTACTACAAAGCTACAGTAACCAAAACAGCATGGTACTGGCATAAAAACAGACATGGGCCAATGGAACAGAATAGAGAACCCAGAAATCAACCCACATACTTACAACCAACTGATCTTCCACAAAGACACTAGGAACATTCAATGGGAAAAAAACTACCTCTTTGATAAATTGTTCTGGGAAAACTGGTCATCCATATTTAGAAGAATAAAATTAGACCTATACGTCTCAGAGTATACCAAAATTTACTCAAAATTGATTAAAGACTTAAGCATACATCCTGAAACTATAAAACTTCTAAAAGAAAACATAGGGGAAACACTTCAGGAAGTAGGACTGAGCAGAGATTTTTTGCATACTTATGTAAAAACACAGGTAAAGAAAGAAAAAAAAAACAAATGGGATTATATCAAACTAAAAAGCTTCTGTGCAGCAAAAGAAACAATTAGAGTGAAAAGAAAACCTACAGATTGGTAGAAAATATTTGCAAACTATGCCTCCTACAAGGGTTTAGTATCCAGAATACACAAGGAACTCAAATTTAATAATAAAAAGCAAATAACCCAATTAAAAAATGGGCAAAGGAGCTGAATGTAATTTGTCAGTGGAAGATATACAAATGGCTAACAGACACATGAAAAAATGCTCAGCATCACTCAGCATCAAGGAAATACAAATTAAAACCACATTGAGATATCATCTCACTAGTGTTGGTCTGGCTATTATAAAAAGACAGAGAATAACAAATGTTGGTGAGGATGCAGAGAAAAGGGAACCCTCCTACACTGTTGGTGAGACTGAAAAATAGTACAGCCATTGTGGAAAATGGTATGGAATTTCCTCAAAGAACTATAGATTAACCTGCCTTGTTGTCTAGTAATTCTACTGCTGGGTATATGCCCAAAGGAATGGAAATCATCATGTTCAAGGGATACTTGTATTCCTACATTTATTGCAGGTCTATTTACAATAGCCAAGAGTTGGAACCAACCTAAATATCCATTGATGGACTAGTGGATAAGGAAAATGTGGTGAATATACACAATGGAATATGACTCTGCCATGATGAAGAAGGAAACCATGCCATTTGCAACAACATGGGTGAACTTAGAGAAAATTAAGTTGAGTGAAATAAGCGAAGCACAGAAAGATGAATACCACATGCCCTTACTTGTAAGTGGGAGCTAAAAAATATATAAACAAATAAGTAAAAAATAGAAAGATAGAACCATAACTAATACATTAAACTTTCAAAAGGCCAGAAGAGAACTGAGGTTACCAAATGTAGGAAAGAGTGAGGGGTAGGGTGGTAGTGGAGGAATTGGTAAAGGGCCATGAAAATCTATTACTTCTTATAATGTTGTGTATACTAATTTATCCTTATTTGAACATTACATATTGCATATAGTTATTGATATCCAATGCTGTACCCTACAGATATGTACAATCAACTATGTTTCAATAAAAAAGCAATATTGCAAAAACCTTAAATGGCAACATGAGAAGGCCACTCAAGAGAAGTAGGGCTGCTCCAAGGATCAACTGGGGACCTTTCCATTTTCATTACAAACACTTTAAGAGAAAGAGATATGTCGCTAAATGAGAAAAAGATTCATGCTCTTATCAATACTGGGGCTACACTTTTTGTTCTCAACCCCCTTCACATTAAACTGTCTCCTTACTTGTAGTAATAAAGCCATTTAAATGGTGGGGATAACCCCATGCCATGCCGCCATCAACAGGGGAGGCACGCAGGCAGGCAGACAAACAGGCCAGCCACCTGCCATACCCTAACCCCACCCATACAGAAGGAAGAACCATGTACCACACTGTCACTGATAAGGGAGGCACCCAGGAAGGCAGGTGAACAGGTCAGCAACCTGCCCAGGCTCACCCTGCCCATGCAGAAGGCAGGACACCATGTGCTGTGCCACTGCAATGAGACTTCACAGTTTCTGCAGTGGTGGTCCACAACAGACACCAGCACAGCTAATACTGTTGCACGGACATCTCACTGCCTTAATAACATCCATCACCACTGTGCAGGTGGCCCACAACATATTTGACTTCATAAGGGGAGTCACTGCAGGAGCCTTTTATCTCACTGAGTTTACTTAAGATAGTTACTCAGAATTCCTTTTCAGTCATTTCGAGCATTTCCTGTTCTTTAGTGTCTGATATTTGAGAGTTACTGAATTCCTTTGTTGGTGTCATATTTTCTCAAAGTCCACTCCAGAGTAATAGAAGAAGGAACTGATCTACAAGATGACCAAAAGTCAACATAGAGATACTAGAAATATGAGAAAATTAGAATGCAAAAACAAAAATGATAATAATAAATTAACAAATTAAAAAAATTATGAGAGTATGGTCACTACCACAAGACCAGCCATGCAAGTAATTCTCAAAGGAGTCCTACATCCAGAACCTGAAAAATCATAATCACTATCACGGATTCATGAGAAATAGGAAAACCTGCTGTTAAAACCAAAACACAAACAAGAAAGAGATAGAAGCCAAATCTTGTCACCTCAAAAATACAACTAACATTGAAGATGAAAAATAAAAGGGGAAGGAAGGAACAAACGATAGTTAAAACATCTAAACATAAAACAACATAATGACAGGAGTAAAGCAATGCCTGTTAGTGACAACCTTACCTGTCAATGGTTTAAACTTCCCATTCAAAAGGCAAAGACTGATTGGAATAAAAAGATAGATCCAACTATATGCAGTCTTCAAGAGATGCACCTCACCTATAAAGACACACAAAGAATAAAAGTGAAGGGATGGAAAAAGATATGACACGCAAATGGAAATCAAAAATGAGCAGGTGTAACGATTCTTATATCAGATAAAAGAGATTTTAAACCAAAAACCATAAAATGAGACAACGAAGGCCATTATATAATCACAAAGGTATCTATCCAGCAAGAAGACATAACAATCATAAATATGTATGCACCCAACACTGGAGCACCCAGGTATGTAAAGCAAACCTAAAGAGAGAGAAATACAGTAATTTGGTAAGAGTAGGTGACCTGAACATTCCTCTCTCAGCATTGAACAGATCTTCCAGGCAACAAATCAATAAAGAAACAAAGGACTTTACCTTAGACAAACTGGATCTGGCAGACATATACAGAATATTTCATCTAACAGCTAGAGAATACACATTCTTTTCATCAGCACATGGAACATTCTCCAGGATAGATTGTGTTAGGTCACAAATCTAGTCTCAGTAAATTTTTTTAGAAATAGAAATCATTCCAAGTATCTTTTCAGACCACAATGGCTTAAAACTGTAAATCAATAACAAGCAAAACTCTGGAAACTATACAAGTACATGGAAACTAAACAAAAGATTTCTGAATGACCTATCAGTCCAAGAATTAAACAGGAAATCAAAAAAAAATTCTTGAAAATAACGAAGACATACAAATGCCCAACAGGTACATGAAAGAATGCTCATTAACACTAATCATCACGGAAATGCAAATTAAAACTTCATTGAGACATCACCTCATCCCAGTTAGACTGGCTATAATAAAAAAGATGGAGAACAACAAATGCTGGCAAGGATGTGGAGAGAATGGAATGCTCCTACACTGTTGGTGGGAGTGTAAATTAGTACAACCACTATGGAAAACAATATGGAGTTTTCTCAAAGAACTACAGATAGATCTACTATATGATCCAACAATCCCACTTCTGGATATGTACCCAAAGGAATGGAAATCATCATGTCAAAGGGATATCTGCACTCCCATGTTCATAGCAGCTCTGCTTACAATAGCCAAGACATGGAACCAACCTAAATGTCCATCAACAGAATGAAGGAAAAGGAAAATGTGGTGGTATATATACACCATGTGCTTTAGTCCATTTTGTGTTGCTATAACAGAATACCTGAGACTGGGTAATTTATAAAAAAGAGAGGTTTATTTGGCTTATGATTCTGGGACAGCTGCATCTGGCATGGGCCTCAGGCTGCTTCTACTCATGGCAGAAAGTGGCAGGCAGCCAGTGGGTACGAGCAGATCACATGGCGAGAGGAAGCAAGAGAGAGAGAGAAGGTGCCAGGGTCTTTTTAAGCAATGAGCTCTCGCAGGAACTAATAGAGCAAGAGCACACTCATTACTCCGCCCTCCCCCAGGGAGAGCATTAATCCATTCATGAGGGATTTGGCCCCATGACTCAATCAGTTTCCAGCACTGCCACATTGGAGATCAAATTTCCACATGAGTTTTGGAGGGGACAACATATCCAAACTCCATCACCATGGAATACTACTCTGCCACAAAAAAAGAATGAAATTCTACCATTCACAACAGCATGGATGAGCTTGGAGAAACTTCTATTGAGTGAAAAAAGCAAAGCAGAGAGGTAAAAATACCACATGTCCTCACTCATAACTGGGAGCTCAGAGAGAAAGAAGGAAGGAAATAAGGACAACAGTGGTGCATTGGACTTGCAGAGGGAGAGAGTATACCTAGGGTTGTAAAGTGAGGTGGAGGAAAGTGGAGGGGGGGGAGGTTGGGGATGAATTGTGTGGTGTACACAGGGTATAATCGCAATTTGTGGTAATGGGCATGCTGCCAATATTTATCTGGCCATCACATCTTGGGCACATGTGGTGATGGTCAGCTTCATACCCCATAATATTCATAATGAATATAAAAATAAAATATGGAAATTTAGAAAACAAAAGAAAGAAAAAAGAAAAGAAATATGGAACTTGATTTCTTAAAGGAATAATAGTCTTCTGTTTCCTAAAACAAAAAAAAGAAAAGAAAAAGAAAAGAAAAAAAATGCTGTAAATATATATTGGGGTTGAAAACCTAAAGAAAGAGAGGGAAAATGGTGGAAGTAAAGTTTCTTACTCTGGAGAGAGTTGTTACAGTAAGCAAAAGAGGAAAGCAAGAATAAACCACATAATAATGAATTAGAGATAGAGACATCAGTATGAATTCACAGTTTAATATATAGTGAGATGGATACATACAGAAATATGTGTGTATACATGAGTCAGTAAACATATATATAATTCTAACCTCTGTCTGCTGAGAGGGTCCAGAAAACATGAAACCCCAATAGCAATAAGCATTTTCAGAGCCCAGAATGTGGTTTCTGACTCAATTCTTCAATTAAAGAAAGTAGGGCTTTGGGGGGGGGGGAAGTGTCTAATTCCATGGCTGTCAATATACAAGATTATTCTAAAAGCTATAAGAATTGTAAAATTTCATAGAATTATTTTCTCTATCAGTCACGCATGGTGTGGGTGTGTGATGTTAATCTACTAATGCAAATTACATTAAATCATAAGTTAAGTCATTATTTCATTTCTGGGAATTAACAAAAGTTGATACAGTCATGTATCACTTAAGGACTGGGATATTTTCTGAGAAATGTGTCAGGTGATTTCTTCATTGTGCAAACATTATAGAGTGAGCTTATGCAAACCTAGAGTACATGGTATAACCTACTGCTGACCACATCATGCATGTGGTCCATAGTTAACCAAAACGTTGTTATGTGGTGCATTACCATACAAAGTTTCATACGCTATGTAGACTTTTTTTTATCTGGCTACTTCTACCTAGCATAAAGATTTTAAAGATTTATTCATGTTCTATTCTGTATCAAAAGTTTTTTTTTTTTTGGCTGAATTGTGTATTCATTGTATGTATATATCACATTTTATCAATTCATCACTAATGGACATTTTGGCTACTGTGAATAGTGCTGCTTTGAACATTCATATATAAGGTATTGTTTGAATGCTTGTTTTTAATTATTTTGGATATGCACCCAGGAGCAGAGTGCTGGATCTTATGGTAAGTTTATGTTTGACATGTTGAAAGACCTCAAAATTGTTTTCCACAGTGGCAGCACAATTTTACATTCCCCAAGGCAATATATGTAGAGGATTAGAAGTTTTTATTTTCATTTGATTATTAGATAGGGTTTTTAGCTAAAAATCTTATGTGACAAAAGCCCTTAGCTAGGAGCAAAGAGTATACAGATGGGGCCAAGAGCCCAATGAATCAACTCTAATTACTGTTTAGGTAAGGGATTGTATACACTGATTGTTAACGGGTTGTTCATGTATTGATTTTGTTAAAAGATTTGAAAAGAATTGCTGTAGGAAAATATGTGAGAAATGTTTGCTGAAGGGAAAACTTTTCGATAATGGAAATTTAAGATACAATCACATATAGATTTAATCATAGGGATGTAATGCTTGCTTAAATTGTGTAAAGAGAGGTTATATTTTAAACTAGATAATCATCACAGTTTGACCAACTTAACTTTTCACAAACTGTACATTGGAACATCACACTGTTAGTTTTAATGATGTTGCTATGTTCCATTGTTTAAGATATACTTAGCCATGGATAGCAATTGTCACATAGCCAATGTCTGTATGTTTTTTGAAATCATTAAATCAACTGATTTTTCTTGTGAAACTTCCTTGTCTTTACAATAAAAACAGAAGTTAATTTTGAATCGGGGCTGTACCAAGTTCTTCCTACTAACAGGATTTTCTGAAGTGCAGTCCCTTCGAGCTTCTCATTGCATTCATGTTGCTTTGAGTAATCTCATTTGCATCTCCATTACACAGCAAAAAGTGTAACAAATACATGAAATTTCCAGTTTCTCTGTTTCTTCACCAACATTTATCTTCCATTTTGGAAAAGTTTTGGCCAAATTTCTTCAAATATTATTCCCCCTCCCCACTTTTGCACTCTCCTCTCTTTCTGAGACCCCCTTTACATATATTGTCATGTTTGATGGTATTCCACATGTCCCTTAGGTTTTATTCCTTTTTCTTCAGTATTTTTTTCTTTTTGCTGTTTACACTGAATAACCTCAATTGACCTATATTCAAGACTTTTTATTCTTTCTGACTGTTCAAATATGAAGTCAAGCACCTCTTGTGATTTTTTAAAATTCAGTTATTGCACTTTTCAACTTCAGCATTTTTGTTTGATTCCTTAATATAATTTCTCTCTCTCTCTCTCTCTCTCCCCCTCCCTCCCTCCCATTTTTTGAGTTATGTTCTATTTGGTAAGACTTTTATCTGGTTATCTTTTGAGTTCTGCTTGTGGTTTTCCTTAGCTCTAAATGTACATTGATGGATGATTGGGTAAGGAAACTGTGGTATATATACACTGTGGATTACTACTCTGCCATAAAAAAGAATGAAATACTCCCATTTGCAACAACATGAATAAGCATGGAGAAACTCAGGTTGAGCGAAATAAGCAAAGCACAGAGGGATAAATACCACATGTACTCACTCATATGTAGGAGCTAAGAGAGAAGGAAGGAAGTAAAGAAAGACTACAGCAGTGCGTTGGACTTGCAGAGGGAGAGAACATTCCATGGGCTACAAAGTGAAGTGGGGGGAAAGGGGAAAGGGAAGGGAGGTTGGGAATAATTGGGTCAGAGGACAGGATACAAATGCAATTTGTGATAATGGGTATACAGCCAGTATGAATCTGCCCCCCACATCATGGGCATGAGGGGTGACAATCAGCTTTGTATCTCATGAATATTCATAACCAATAAAAATATTCTTTTTCAATTAAAAAGAAAAAAAATTTTTACATAGGCATTTAGTGCTGTAAACTTTCCTCTTAATTCTACCTTGGCTGTATTCCATAGGTTTTGGTATGTTTTGGGTTGAATTTATTTGTGATCATTGAGGTTTTTGGATTTGGATGTCTGTATCGTTCCCAAGACTAGAGAATTTTTCAGCTATTATTTAATTAAATAGGTTTTGAATATGTTTTTGTTTTTTTCTCCTTCTGAGATTCCCATAATTCAAATATTAGTTTGCTTAATAGTATCTCATAGATCTTGTAAACCTTATTCATTCTTTTTCTTTCTTTTTTCTTTTCACTGTCTTTCTTTGTTATTTCAAAAGTGCTATCTTCAAGATCATAAATTCTTTCTTCTGCTTGATCTAGTCTGTTGTTGAGACTCTCAGATGAATTTTTTATTTCATTCAATAAATGCTTTAATTCCACTGATTTTTAAAAATTATATCTATCTCTTTGTTGAATTTCTTTTTTTTATGGCATAGTTTCCATTTCTTTTTCTTTTAATTGAAATAATTTATTATACATACTTATGGGGTACAGAGTTGACTATCAGAACTTGTGTACAATATGTGATGATGAAATCAGCATTATTAGGATATTCATTATCATAAATCTTAATTCTTTGTGTCCATGACCCTCCAGCCCCCTTTCCAAATTCTGGTAATCACAGTTCTGTTCTTCCCTTCTGAAAGTTCAATGTATTATTGTGGATATTTCTCTTTCTCTCTCCATCTCTATTTCTCCCTCCCTCCCTTCCTTCTTTGCTCCCACTTATCAGAGAGGATATGTGATATTTATTTTTCTGTGCCTGGCTTATTTCACTTAACATAATTTTCTCCAAGCTTATCAGTGTTTCTAAGAATTCAGATTGTTAATTTTGTTAAACTCTCTTTTTGCATTTTGTTTTACCTCAGTGAATTTCCTTCATAATATTAATTTTAATTCCTTTTTGAGAATGTCAACAATTTCCAATTATTTGGGATCAGTTATTGAATGATTATTTTGGTTTTTTGGTGGTGTCATGCTAACTTGGTTTTTCATGTTTCTTGTTTCCCTGTGTCGATATCTGTGCATCTTGTTGACCAGCCATTTCTTTAAGTTTTGTAGAGTGGATTGCATGGCAAAAGGCTTTCACTTGCAAATGTTCCCGAGATTGTTGTGTTAGTCCATTTCTGCTGTGTATAACAAAAATACTTGGAACTGGGTAATTTATTAAAAAAACCTGAAATTAACTGCTTACAGCTTCATAGGCTGGAAAGTCCAGAGTCCAGGAAGTACATTTGGTAAGGGTCTTGTTGGTGGCATCAGTGAACCAGGGGTGTCACATGGCACAAAGTGGCAGAAGAGAAAGAGCAGAGATAGTTCCTTTTGGATTCTCCTTTTAAAGCCTTCAGAACCATGCCTCTGACCACCATTATTAATCTGTTTACTATGGCATGGTCCTACAATCTAATCACTTCTTCAAGGCCCCACCTTTCCATAATAGGATTTTGTACCCTAAACAGTTAGAGTGGGAATTAAGTTTTGGGGGGGGCATTCAACCTAAGGCATTCTTTCCCAGCACCCCAAAACTCATGTCCTTTTCATGTACAAATACATTCATTTCATCCCCACAGTCCTAACTTGTTTCAACTCAAAAGTGAAAAGTTCAAAGTCCCATCTGTGAAGCCAAAACAAATTATCTACTTCCAAGATACAATGGTGGGACAAGCGTAGGGTACATATTCCCATTCAAAAAGGGAGAAATAGTCCAAAAGAAAGGGATAACAGGTGATAAACAAGTTGGAAGCTCAGCAGGGCAGGAATCACATCTTACAGCTAATGAATCATGTATCTCGACTCCATGTTTGATGTTCTCTGAATGCTGGTGTTGTGGGTTAGGTCCCAAAGTCCTTGGGCATCTCAACTCCAATGGCTTTCCTGGTCTCAGGCCACAATTCATCTCTCCCAGGCTGGTGTTCCATTCTGGTAGCTCCACAAGTCTGGAGTCTCTATGGTGGTCCCACTCCCATGGCTCCAATAAACATAACACTGTTGGGGTTTTTCTGTTGCAACTCCAACCCCATGTTTCTTCTCAATACTGCTCTAGTGAAGGCTTTATGTGGTGAATCTGCTCCTGTGACGAATCTCTTCCTGAGCCCCTGGACTTTTCCATACACCCTTTGAAACTGGGATGGAGGCTCCCAAGCCTTCACAACTCTGGCATTCTGCGAGCTTGCAGACCTAACACCAAGTGGATGCTGCCAAGGCTTCCAGCTTGTATCTTTCAAAGTTGTGAATCCAGCCATGCCTGGGGCCATTTTAGCCAAGACTAGAGCAGCAGGGTGTGGGAAGCAGCATTCTGAGGTGGTCCTGGGCAGCAAGCCCATGGAGGGCACCTCAGGTCTGTTCCCCAAGACCATTTTGTCTCCCTAGGCCTCTGGGTCTGAAATTGCCCTAGAGGCTTCTGCAATGCCTTCCCCCCCTTCTCTTGATAATCTTTTTCTTTTGTACTAATATTCTTAGCACCATTGCATTTTTCTTCTGAAAGTGCTGTCAACTTCTCTACCATATGGCCAGGCTTCAAATGCAGTGCTTTCCTTTTAAATTCTGGCTTTACATCATGCCTTTTCTGCCATAACTCAGCATAGTCAATTGCAAATAGCAATGCAGCTTCATTAATGCTTTTATCTGCTTAGAAATTTCTTCCACTAAATACTCCGGTTCACAACCAAGGTCCTACATTTTTGGATAGTGAAGGAAGGCATTCTGGCATTTACTAATAATTTAAGCTTGGCCCCTTCTGAGAATCTGTACATCTGTTCCACAGGCTATGACCTGGCTTCATAATGGGGTGCAAGTGCCAATATGTTCAGAGTTTAACTTGGGCCAAGTCTCCTCACATTATCTGGTATATACTCATTTTATAATGTCAAACTGCCTATGCTTCTAATTCCCTTCCAAAATGTGAAAATTTATCACCTCTTTTTTTTTTTTCCTTTTTGTCTTTTTTACTGACCGGTAATGGGATTGCAACCCTCGGTGTCGCACCCGTACCGGGGACCAGCAATGGGATCACAACCCTCGGTGTTGCGCCCACACTGCGCTCAGCCAGTGAGCGGGAACCGGTCTCCACATGGGATCCGAACCCTCGGCGGGAGCGCCGCCGTGCTCCCAAGCGGTGCACTCTCCAGTGCGCCACCGGGCCGGCCCAGGTTCACAACTCTTAAGTTCCAACTTCCACAAAGTCCTAGTGCATGGATACAGTGCAGCCAATTCCTTGACAGTTCATATATAGCAGGGTTGATATTTGCCCCATTTTCCAGTAAGTCATTTCTCATTTACATCTGAGACCTTAGAGTAGTCTTTATAGACCATATTTCCGCAAGCATTCTGGTCAACACCATTTAACTAGGTCTAAAACATTCCAAACTTTCTGTGATTATCTTGTCTTCATAAGGCCCACCAGCAGCCAGATATTGTAGTCTTGTCTTTCAAATTCTTCCAGCTTCTCCTGAACACCCAGTTCCAAAGCTGCTTCCACATTTTTAGGTATTTGTTATAAGCAGCACCCCACTTCTCTGGTACCAATTTTCTGCATTAATTCATTTCTTTTGCTTATAACAAAATGTACAGAACTAGGTGACTTATAAATAAAACGAAATTTATTGCTTACAGTTTCAGAGTCTAGGAAGTCCAAAGTCCAGGGAATACATCTGCTGAGTTTTCTTTGGTGATGGCTTTACAGCAATGCAGGGGGCTCTCATGGCAAAAAATGGCAAAGTAGAGAGACAGACAGATTCTTTGTGCTCCCCTTTTAAAGCCCTCAGAACCACTCCCCTGACTACCATTATTAATCCATTCACTATGTCATTGTCCTACACTCTAATCACCTATTCAAGGCCACATCTTTCAAGTACCATAATAAGATTTCCCACCCTCTTCACACCATCACAGTGGGGATTAAGTTTGCGGGGTACATTCAACCTGAGGCACATGCATATGTTGAAACATCTTTGTATCCTGGGGATACATCTTATTTTGTCATGATGTATGATCCTTTTAATGTGCTATTGAAATCAGATTGCTATTATTTTATTAAGGATTTTTGCAGGTACTTTTTATCAGTTGTATATTGGACTGCACTATTTTTTCCTGTGGCGTTTTTTCTGGCTTGGGTATCAGAGTGATACTAATGTCATCAAATGATTTTGGAAGTGTTGTCTCTACTATTTCTGGAAGAGTTTAAGAAAGGTTGGTATGAATTCTTTTTTTAAATGCTTAACAGAATTTCTCTGTGAAGCCATCTGGTCCTGAACATTTTTATTGTTGTTGGAAGGCTTTGATTACTGATTCAATCTTTTTGTTGTTGTCATTAGTTTCTCCTGGCTTCCTATTTCTTCTTGACTCCATCTCAGTAGGTTATATGTTTCTAAGAATTTATCAATTTCTTTTAGGTTGTTCAATTTCTTGGTGTATAATTGTTCATAACAGTCTTATATAATCTATTTTTTTCTGTAGCATCACTTGTCATGTTTTCTCTTTGATTTCTTATTTTACGTATTTAAGTATTCTTTTTTTTCTTAGCCTAGCTATGTATGGGATTGTCAATTTTGTTGAACTATAAAAATGTGTAGCTTTATTAACATTTATTGTTTTCTTATTCTCGAATTCATTTATTCCTTTAAAAATATCTATATGAACATATGTTTTTTTTAAAATTTGTTTTATTCACTGAAACATAACTGATTGTACATATGTGTGGGTACAGTGTTGAATATCAATATCTGTGTGCAATATGTGTTGCTCAAATCAGGATAACTAGCATATTCAACACTACACAATGTAATAATTTTTATGGCTTTTTACCAGTTTCTAACCAACCCTGCCTCCCTTTCCCTCTTTCCTACCTCTGGTTTCACTTCTGTTCTCTCTTTTTGAACACTCAATGAATTATTGTGATTGTTGTATCTTTTTCTTAAATGTATTTGCTTAATTTCTTTAGAACCCACTTAAGAGTGAGGACATATGGTATTTTTCTGTCTGTGGCTGGCTTAATTTACTTAGCATGGTGTTCTCAAAGTTCATCTACGTTGCTGCAAATGGCATAATTTTGTTCTTTATTATGGTTGGGTAGTATTCCATTGTGCATATATACCACATTTTCCTTATCTCCTTATCCAGTCATCCGTTTATGGATATTTACGTCAGTTCCAACTATTGGCTCTAGTAAATAGAGCTGCAATAAATATGGGAGTGCACGTATCCCTTTCACATGATGATTTCCATTGCTTTGGGTATATATCCACTTGTGGCATTGTTGGATCACATGGCAGTTCTATCTGTAGCAGTTTGAGGAACCGCCTTACCATTTTCCATAATGGCTGCACTAATTTACAGTCCCACCAACGAAATAGGAGAGTTTCCCTTTCTCTACATCCTCACCAGCATTTACTATTCTCTGTCTTTTTGATAATAGCCAGTCTAACTGTGGTGAGATGATATCTCAATGTGGTTTTGATCTGTATTTTCCTGATGATTAGTGATGTTGAGCATTTTTCATGTGCCTGTTGGCCATTTGTATATACTCCTTCGAGAAATGCCTATTCAGCTCCTTTGCCCGTTTTTTAATCTGGTTACTTGTATTTTTCCTAGGTTGTTTGAATTCCTTGTATATTATGGATATAAATCCCTTGTTGGATGCAGAGTTTGCAAATATTTTCTCCCATTCTGTAGGTTGACTTTTCACTCTGTTAATTGTTCCTTTTGCTATGCAGAAGATCTTTAGCTTGATATAATCCCATTTGCTTATTTTTTCTTTAGTTGCCTGTGCTTTTTGGGTTTTATTCATAACGTCTTTGACCAGTCCTACTCCCTGAAGTGTTTCCTGTATTATTTCTTTTAGGAGTTTTATAGCTTCAGGTCTCATGTTTAAGTCTTTAATTCATTTTGAGTTGACTTTGATATATGGTGAGAGGTATAGGTCTAGATTCATTCTTCTACATACAGTTGACCTGTTTTCCCAGTACCAATTATTTTTTATTTAATTGAAACATATTTAATTGTACATATTTAAGGGGTGCAGACATATTTCAATACACGCATACAGTGTGTAGTATTTAAATCAGGGTATTTAGGAAGTTCATCAACACAAAAATGTGTCTTTTTATGTGATGAGAACACTTAAGCTCTTCTTTTATAGCCATTTAAAACATACAGTAGATTATTGTTAATTATACATACCTACCTCAACTGTACACCTATGGAACTTATTTTTCTATCTAGCTGCAATTTTGTGTCCATTGACTAACATCTCACTATCTCCCCTCCTACTCTCCCTTTCTGCCTCTGGCAACCACAGTTCTACTCTTTATTTCTAAAGGTTCAAAGTTATTATTATTATTATTATTATTAATTATTATTATTATTATTATTTAGCTCCCACATATGAGTGAGAGCATGCACCAGCACCACTTATTGAGGAAGCAGTCTTTTCCCCAATGTATGCTATTGTTGCATTTGTCAAAGATCAGTTGGCTGTAAGTGTGTGGACTGACTTATGGTTTCTCTATTCTGTTCCATTGTTCCTATTGTCTGTTTTTATGCCATGCTGTTTTGATTACTATTGCTTTGTAGTATAAATTGAAGTCAGGTAGTGTTATACCTCTGTCTTTTTTTTTTTTTTTTTGCTCAAGATTGCTTTCGTTGTTCCATATGAATGTTAGAGGTTATTTTTTCTTTCCTATTTTTCTGAAAAATGTCATTGGTATTTTGATGAGTATTGCATTGAATCTGTAGATTGCTTTTGATAGTGTGGATATTTTCACAATTTAATTCATGCAATAGAAGAGCATGGAATATATTTCCATTTTTTGTGTACTCTTTAATTTCATTCCCCAATGATTTGCAGTTCTCCATGTAGACATATTTCACCTCCTTGGTTAAACTGATTCTTAGGTATTTTATTGTTTCGATGACAATTGTAAATGTGTTTGGTTTGATCATTTCTTTTTCTGCTAGTTTGTTATTGTAGTATAGAAATGCTACTTTTTTTTTCCTTTTTGTCTTTTTTCATGTCCGGCAATGGATCGCAACCCTCAGTGTCGCGCCCGTACCGGACCGGGACCGGCAACAGGATCGCAAACCTCGGTGTTGCTCCCACATCTCGCTCAGCCTGTGAGCGGGAACCAGTCTGTATGTGGGATCTGAACCCTTGGCGGGAGTGCCACCGGGCCGGCCCCCAGAAATGCTACTTATTTTTGCATGTTGATTTTGTATCCTTCAACTTTACTGAAATCGATTTTCAGCTGGAGATTTTTTTTTTTGGTAGAGTCTTTAGGTATTTCTGTACATAGGATCATGTCATCTGTAAACAGGGAGAGTTTGACTTCATCTTAACCAATTAGGATCCCCTTTATTTCTTTCTCTTGCTTGATTGCTTGTGCTAATACCTGCAATACTATGTGAAATAGGAGTGGTGAGAGTGGGCATCTTTGCCTTTTCTCTGTTCTTAAGGGAATAGTTGAAAGGTTTTCCCAATTCAGGATATTACTGGCTCTGAGTTTGTCATATATGGCTTTTATGGTGTTGAGATACTTTCTCTCTTTACGTAGTTTCCTGAGAGTCTTTATTATGAAATGATGTTGAATTTTGTCATCTATTGAAATACTCATATGACTTTTGCCCTTGATTTTGTTTATGTTGTGTATTACATTTATTGGCTTATATATGTTGAGCCACCCTGCATCCCAGGGATGAATCCCACTTTATCATCGTGTATAGTTTTTTTGATGTGTTGCTATATTCTGTTTGAAGGTATTTGTATGAGGATTATTTTTGGCATATATGTGCTCAAAGATATTAGCCTGTAGTTTCCTTTCTTTGTTGTATCTTTGTCTAGTTTTGGTATCAGGATGATGCTGGCCTCACAGAATGAGCTTGAGAGAGTGTACTCAGTTTCAATTTTTGGAATGGTTTGAAGAAAACTGGTATTAATTCCTTTTTAAAGGTTTTATAGAATTCAGCAGTAAAGCCATCAAGTCCTGGGCTTTCATTTGTTGGGAGACTGCTGATTACTGCTTCAATCTTGTTGCTCATTTTTGGTCTGTTCAGGTTTTCTATTTCTTGGTTCAGTCTTGGTAATTTGTGTGTCCAGAAATTTATCCATTTCCTCCAAATTTTCAAGTTTGTTTGTGTATAGTTGTTTATAATAGTCTCTAGTGAATCTTTTTATTTCTGTGGTATGAGTTGTAATGTCTCCTTTTTCATTTCTAATTTTTGTTATTTGGGGTTTCTCTCTTCTTTTTTTAAATTATCCTAGCTAATGTTTTGTCTATTTTGTTTATCTTCTCAAAAGAAATATATTAATAAATAAAGCAATTTTTTGTTTCATTGACCTTTTGTATTATTTTTTGTCTCTCATTTAGTTCTGCGCTGATCTTAAATATCTTTCTGTCTACTAATTTTGGGATTGGATTTTTCCTTTTTCTAGTTCTTTGAATTGTAGCATTAGGTTGTTTATTTGAAATCTTTCTATTCTTTTGATGTAAGCATTTATTGCAACAAACATTCCTGTTAGTACTGCTTTTCAGTATTCCACAGTTTTTGGTATGGTGTGTCTTTATTTTCATTAGTTTCAAGAAATGTTTTGAATTCCTGTTTAATTTCTTCTTGAAACCATATGTCATTCAGAAGCATGTTGTTTAATTTCCATGTTTTATTTTATATTTTCCAGAGTTTGGCTTGTAATTGATTTTTAGTTTTAATATGCCATTGCCTAAAAAAGTGCTTGAAATGTTTTCAATATTTTAGAATTTGTTCAGACATGATTTGTGACCTAACATGTAGTCTATCCTGAAGAATGTTGCATATGCTGATGAGAAAAATGTATATTCTGTGGTTGTTAATTTAACATTCTGTAGATTTCTACCACGTTCAGTTGGTCTATAGTGTGGTTTAAATCAGTGTTTCTCTGCTGATTTGTTGCCAAGTTGATCATTCCAATGTTGAGAGATGGATGTTCAAGTCCCCAAGTATTACCATATTGAGGTCTATCTCTTTCTTTAGGTCTAATAGTGTTTGCTTTATATATCTTGGAGCTCCAGTGTTGGATGCATATATATTTATGATTATTATGTTTTCCATTGGTTAGATCCCTTTATCGTTATATAATGTTTTTCTTTGTCTCTTTTTATGGTTTTTGGTTTAAAACCTATTTTATCTGTTATGAGTATAGCCACTCTTGCTCCTGCTCATTTTTGGTTTCCAGTTTTGTGCTTTATCTTTTTCTTTCTGTTCATTTTTAGTCTGTATTTTTTAACAGGTGGGATGAGTATCTTGTAGACTGCATAATGTTGGGTCTAGCTTTTTAAACCAAGCTATCATCATATGTCTTTTGAGTGGGAAATTTAATCAATTTACATTTAGGGTTGTTATTGAAAGATATTTTCTTACTCCTGTGATTTTATCAATTTTTCTTTGGGTGCTTTAAAAATATTTTTTTCCTTTCTTCCCCTTTTATTTTGTCTTCTTTATTTGTTTTTTTTTTTGTTTGTTTGTTTGTCTGGAAAATAGACTATTTTTCAATCATTTCTGAAAGATAGCTTTGCTGTGTATAATACTTTTTTCTGGCAATTAAAAAAAATATTATGAATATATTATGCCACTCTCTCCTGGGCTGTAGTGTTTCTACTGAAAAGTCTGCTGTTAGTCTGATGGGGACTCTCTAGTAAGTGATGACATATTTATCTACTTGTATTTGAAGATTATGTCTTTGTCTTTGTACTTCATCATTTCATGTATAATGTTCTTGGGGAAGACCTTGTTGGATTGAATCTGTTTGCAGATCTTTGCACTGCGTGGATCTGAAGGTCCATGTCTCTCAATATACCTGACAAATTTTACATTATTATTTCGTTGAATATCTTTTCACTACCTTTTCCTTTCTCCTCCCCTCTGGAACATCCATGATTTGGATGTTTATATGGTTAAGGCTGTGTACTAGTTCTCTTAGATTTTCTTCATTTTAAAAATTCTTCTTTTTTTCTTTTTCCCCTACTGGGTTATTTTGAAAAGACTGTCTCTAAGAATAGTAATTCTTTCTTCTGCTTGCTCTATCCTGCTGCCTAAGCTCTTGATTGTCTTTTCTATTTTGTTGAATGTATCCTTCAGTTCCAGGAATTCTGATACTTTCTTTTTTAAGGTATTAATCTCTTTGTAAATTTTCTCCTTCATATCCTGGATACTATTTTTCATTGTGTTTCTGAGTCTTCTCACATCTCCTCGAATTTCCTTATGGTTGCTGCTCTGAATCATTTTTCAGTCATCTCAGGGATTTCCTGCTCTGTGGAGTATGGTACTTGTGAATTACTATATTCCTTTAGAAGTGTCATATTTTCTTTTTTTGTATACATCTAGTGTCTGTATGGTGATATTTAGTCAACTGGTAGAGAAGTTGCTTCTGTTACTCTGGAGTAGGCTTTAGGAGAGAGAATTCCTCTTTTAGATGTGTTTTATACTGGCCATTGAATACAGTTTCTTAGTATACGTTCTAAGTAGGTGCAATAGTGTAGTCTCTATGTGGTTCTGCAGCCTTATTCAGTGTTGGAGTTGTGTGTGAGTGCCTCCATGTCCTAGGCACTGAGGTACTTAGTGATTCCTTTCTGAGGTTATTGCCACCATCTTTGTTCATTTAGGACATTGGCTAGCTCTCAAGTTCTTGGGAGAAGTGCCTGGGTATCTTGCTGATCTTTAGTTGGGGTGATTGACTCAGGGTGGGCTTATTGGCACCCCAGCTAGCATCCCATGACCATGATTGGTTAACTATGGTATACTGGAACTCCTCAGTTTGAATAGGTGACCCTGGGCATGGTTTCTCTTTCCACATGCAGAACCCATGAAGAGTGGATACTCAATTAGAGTAGGAAATAAAATTCGCAATCACCACCAAACCATCCTCCAACTGGGAATAGCAAGGACCCAGGAGTAGCCTCTGACTGTATTTCATTTATTTCTGCTCTTACTTTTTAAAAAATATCTTTTCCTTCTACAAACTTTAGGCTTAGTGTGCTCTTTGTTTTCTTCTTCATTCAGTTGTAAGGAAAAGATCTTCATTAAAAATCTGTCTTCTTTTTCAATGTAGGTATTTATTGCTATAAACATTGGGGGTTTTTAGTTGTTTTGCTTCCTCCCAGAAGTTTTTGTATAGTGTTTTTGTTTTCGTTTATCTTGAGATATTTTCAGAATTAAGTTTTTGTTTCTTCTTTGACCTTAGTTTTTCAGGAGTGTGATGTTTATTTCCAATTAAGTTTGAATTTTCTCCCATTTCCCTTTTGCTTTTGATTTTTATATACATTATTTTGTTGGGAAAAGATACTTGGAATGATTTCTATCTTTTAAAAATTTGTCAAGACTTGTTTTGTGACCTAGTATGTGATTTATCCTGGAGAATATTGAATGTTCTCTTGAGAAGAATATGTCTGTGCTATTGTTGGGTAGAATATTCTGCATATGTCTGTTAAGTCTATTTGATGTATAGTGTTGTTCAAGTCTTTCACCCATAAGAAATTCGGATTTCCTTATTGATTTTTTGTCTGTGTGATCTATTCATTATTGAATGTGGTGTATTAAAATCTTTTAACACTGTTTCTATCAGTTTTTCCCTTTAGATCTGTCATGATTTACTTTTGTACTTTTTTACTGGGTGCATATATATTTGTAATTGTTAGGTCTCCCTGTTGAATTGACTCTTTTCTCATAATTTCCTTCTTTATCTCTTTTTGGTATTTTTAATGTATAGTCTATTTGTCTGATGTAATTATGTGATTGTAGCCATCCCTGCTTTCTTTAGCTACTATTTGCGTGGGATAGCTTTTTCTCAAACAAACAAAAAAATCTCTTCACTTTCTGCCTTTGTGTGTCCTTAATTCTACAATGAATCTATTGTAGACAGCATATACTTAGATCTGTTTTTTTTTTTAAAAATCTACTCTGTCACTATAGGTCTTTTGATTGGGGGGTTTAAACCATTTACTTTTAAAGCATTTATTGATAGATAAGAACTTACTATTGCCAGTTTGTTGTGCTAACTTTTTTTTGTAATTCCCTGTTTTCTTCCTTTCTCTTTTACCGTCTTTGTGATTTGACAAAATTTTTGGAATGATGTCTCTTGGTTTCTTTATTTTTGTGTGTGTCTACTGTTGATATTTTCCTTATGGTTGCCATGAGGCTTCCAGAAAATATCTTATAGTGGTCATGATCTGTTTTCAGCTGATAACTATTTCCCTTGCATTAAGAACTGTAAGCTTCACTTCTTCCCCCCCCATCATATTTTATTGATATCACAAATTACATCCATTTGAATTATGTATTAATCAATTACATATAACTAACACTTTCATTCGCTCACACACTTTATGCTAGTGATGTCAAATTTTACTTCTTTTTATACTGTAAATACATTAACATATTTTTGTGGTTATTGTTATTCTTATTACTTTTGTTTTTTAACTTCTTTTATACTAGAGTCAAGAATGATTTATGCACCACCATTACATTATTATATTATTCTGTATTTTTTTATGCATTTAACTTTGCTAGTGACATTTATGTCCTCATGTGTTGCTCTTTAGTTTCTGTTTCAACTTGAACAGCTATCCAAAGCACTTCTTTTAAGGATGTTTTGTGGTGACTAATTCCTTTAGTTTTTGATTATTGATAATGTATTTATATCTTCTTCGTTTTTAAAGGACTGCATATGATGAGTCACTTTCCCTGTTTTCAAGGTTCTCTCTTTGTGTTTGACTCTTACAATTTAATTAAAATATGTCTCAGTGTAGATTTCTTTAGGTTCTCTCTCTTAGGATTGTTTTTGCTTCATGAATTTTGTGCATTTTTCTGCTCAGATTTGGAAAATTTGCGGCCACTATTTCTTTTATTATTCAATATATTTTAACCTTTACTTGTGGGGTAAAATATCTTGTTTCAACACATGCGTATGCTGCATTATGATTCAATTAGGGTAGATGGCATAGATTTGCTGTCCTTTTCATTTTCTCTTCTTTCTGAAGATCTCTTTCTGTGTAAATTTGTTTGCTCGGTTCTGTCTTGTAAATCCCATAAGCTCTCTTTACACTTTCTCATTCCTTTTTTTGTTTCTCCTGTAATGGTTAAATTGAAAATTACCTGTCTTCAAGTTCACTGATCCTTCTGCTTGATAAATCATGCTGTTGAAATGTTCTATTTTGTCTTTTATTTTAATCATTGTGCTCTTCAGTTTCATAAATTCCATTTATTTATGGTTTCCATCTCTTCATGGAGCCTCCAATTTCGTTCATGTATTTTTTTCCCTAATTTTGTTGAGAAGTCTTTGTTGCCTTATAGCTAACTGAATTTTTGAAGATTAGTATTTTGGATTATTTGACAGTTCATCATATATCTCAATTATTTTAGGATCACTTGCAAGAGATTTACTTTGTTCCTTTGTTGGTGTAATGTTTCCCTTATTCTTCACCATCATTTTAGTTTTGTTTTAATGTCCACACATTTGTAGAAACAATCACCTCTTCCAATATTTATTGACTGACTTTGGCAGGAAAAACCCTAAATCAGTCACATGGCCAGAGATTCTGGGCCGGCTGGTTGGCAATGTCTGTTTGTGGGCTAACTGGTAGGTTCTGTGGGTGGGCGAAATGGCTTGGTTCATGGTCTGGCAGTCCTGGTGCTGAAGACCATGAGCAGGCCTTATCCTATGAGCTGTGAGCCAGCTGTTGAAATCCACACACTGGTTGTTGATAGCCCTTGCCCCATTTCTTTGTTCTTAGCTACTCTCAGGTGATACAGTCATGCTGATTTCCTCAGTGTTCTGGATGGTGCACCACAAAAGGATGGGAGGTCAGACACACACTTTACTTTCTATTTTCCCACAGAGGAACTTGTGGGTCAAAGTGATCTCCCAGTGATGAATTCTGCCAAATCTTGGGAGAGACAGTGTGGTTAATGTGAAACTGCTCATATCCTTTTCAATGCTTCTTTATTCATTACTGTAGTGCACCCAGGTGGTATAATATCTCACTTCTTAGTTTTGTCTATGAATGATTATTAAATCAGTAATTCTGTGAAGTTATAACATTCTATTCTACCATATTGCTGATGCCACTCAATTTCTGTATTTTTATTGAAAATAAAATTATCTACTTGATGCCACATTGTCATCATAGCATTCTTTACTTCTTTAATTATGGTTTCCTTTATTTCATTGAATATGTTTATTATAGATAGGATAAGGTTTTTGCCTGTTAAATCTGACATTTATTTATGTTTACAAGCAGGTTCTGTTGCTTCCTTTTTTAAGTCTATGAGTTATACTTTCCTGATTTATCACATTTTTGTTGCAAACAAAACATTTTAATATTTTAATGCTATTGCAAGTAGTATTGTTTCTTATTTTCAGTTTCTGGTTGTTTATTATTAATTTTTAGATATAGATTTTGTATACTAAGACCTTGCTAAACTCACTTATTACTTTCGGTACCCTTATTGAAGATTTAGGATTTTCTTTTTTTTTTTTTTTCCTTTTTGTCTTTTTTACTGACCGGTAACGGGATCGCAACCCTCGGTGTCGCGCCCATACCGGGGACCGGCAATGGAATTGCAACCCTTGGTGTTGTGCCCGCACCGCGCTCAGCCAGTGAGCGGGAACCGGTCTCCATATGGGATCCGAACCCTCAGCGGGAGCGCTGCCGTGCTCCCAAGCGGCGCACTCTCCAGTGCTCCACCGGGCCGGCCCTAGATATTTTTTTAGCATCCTTAAGTACTGTATTCCTGGGAGTGTGCTTTTATTAACCGCTTATTTGTTTAGTGGCTGGATCGATTATTTCAATAAAATCTGTTTCACACCCACAGTGTGAAACATCTGACATTGCTCCTCAGAGAGTGAAGACTTTAGTATGCCTACAGTCACCCTGGGATGACAGTGGTTAGAAGGGTTCTCTTTGAGTAATTTTTTTTGTTTTTTTGAGAAGATAAATAAAATAGACAAACCATTAGCCAGACTAAATAAAAAGAGAAGAACTAAACAACAAAAATTAGAGATGAAAAAGGAGACATAACAACCAATACCATAGAACTACAAAGAATCATTATAGACTATTATGAACAATTATATACCGAGAAATTTGAAAACCTTGATGAAATGCAAAAATTTTTGGACACACTCAAACTGCCAAGACAAAAATGAAGAAGAAAGAGAAAATCTGAAGAGACCAATAACAAGCAAAGAGATTGAAGCAGTAATCAGCAGTCTTCCAACAAAGAAAAGACCAGGACCAGATGGCTTTAAAGCTGAATTCTATAAAACGCTTAAAGAGAAATTAATGCCAATTCTCTTCAAACTATTCTAAAAATTGAAAGAGAGACCATTCTCCTAGACTCATTCTAGAGGACAGTATCATCCTGATACCAAAGCCAAAGATTCAACAAAAAAAGAAAATGACAGGCCAATATACTTGAGGAACACAGATGCAAAAATCTTCAACAAAATATTAGCAAACAGAATACAACAATACATTAAAAAAAATTATACGCCATGATAAAGTGGGATTCATCCAAGGGATGTAAGGATGGTTCAATATACACAAGTCAATAAATGTGATACACCACATCAACAAAATCAAGCACAAAAACTATATCCATCTAAATAGATGCAGAAAAAGCATTAGACAAAATTTGACATTACTTCATGAGAAAGACTTCAAGTAAATTTGGTATAGGAGGAAAGAATCTCAACATAATAGTCATGTATGACAAACCATCAGCTGATATCATCCTGAATGGGGAAAAGTTGAAAGCATTTCCCTTGGGAATGGGAATATGACAAGGATGCCCCCTCTCACCACTCCTATTCAGCATAGTACTGGAAGTACTAGCCAGAGCTATCAGGCAAGACAAAGAAATAAAGAGCATCCAGATTGGTAAAGATGAAGTCAAATTGTCTCTTTTTGCAGATGACATGATTGTACATATAGAACAGCCCAAAATCTCTAGGAAAAAACTCTTAGAGATGGTAAAGGATTTTAGTAAAGTTGCAGGATACAAAATCAACATGCAAAAATCAGTAGCATTTTTATACTCCAACAACAAAGTAGCAGAAAAAGAAATCAAGAAAGCAAGGCCATTTACAATAGTCACAAGAAAAATAAAATACTTAGGTATCAACTTAACCAAAGAGGTAAAATATCACTACAGTGAGAATTACAAATCACTGTTGAAAGAAATTAAAGAGGACACAAAAAGATGGAAAGACATTCCTTACTCCTGGATTAGAAGAATTAACATTGTTAAAATGTGTATACTACCCAAAATGATGTACAGATTCATTGCAATTCCCATCAAAATACCATTGATATTCTTCACAGAAATAGAAAAGAGAATCTTAACATTCATATGGAACAAGAAAATACCCTGAATAGCCAAAGCAATCTTGAGCAAAAAATAAATAAATAAATAAATAAATAGATGATGATAATAATAAACAATAATGCTGGAGGCATAACACTAAGTTACTTCAAAATATACTACAAAACTATAGTAACCAGAAAAGCATGGTACTAGCATTAAAAACAGACACCTGGACCAATGGAACAGAATAGAGACCCCAGAAATCAACCCACAAACCTACTGATCTATGACAAGGACAACAAGAACATACATTGAGGAAAAACTGCCTCTTCAATAAATGTTGCTGGGAAAACTGGACATCTGCATGTAGAAGAATGACACTAGAATGGTACCTCTCACCATACACCAAAATCAACTCAAAATGGATTAGGGCCTTAAATATAGACCTGAAACTATAAAACTCCTGAAAGAAAACACAGGGGAAACACTTCAGGAAGTAGGACTGGGCAAAGACTTTATGACCCCTAAAGCACAGGCAACAAAAGAAAAAATTAAAAAATGGGATTATATCAAACTACAAAGCTTCTGCACAGCAAAAGAAACAATTAACAGAGTGTAAAGAAAACCCACAGAATGGTAGAAAATATTTGCAAAGGATGAGTCTGACAAAGGATTAATATTCAGAATATACAAGGAACCCTAACAACTTCACATTAAAAAAAATAACCTGATTAAAAAATGGGCAAAGGAATTGAATAAACATTTCTCAAAGGAAGATGTACAAATGGCCAACAGGCACATGAAGAAATACTCGACATTACTCAGCATCAGGGAAATGCAAATCAAAACCACATTAAGATATCATCTCACTCCAGTTAGACTTATCATCAAAATGTCAGAGAACAACAAATGCTTCAGAGTATGAAGAGAAAGGAGAACCTTCCTACACTCTTGGTGGAACTGTAAATTGGTGCAGCCATTATGGAAAACAGTATGGAGATTCCTTAAACAACTTCAGATAGGACTGCCATAGGATCCAGCAATCTCACTGTTTGGTATATATCCAAAGGAGTGGAAAGCTTCATGTTTAAGAGATAAATGCACTCCCATGTTTATCACAGCTCTATTTAAAATAGCCTAGAGCTGCAGCTAACTTAAATGTCCATCATACAGAAAACTCGACAAGTAAAATGTTGTATATATACACAATAAAATATTACTCTGCCATAAAAAAGAAAAAATATTGTAATTCACAGCAACATGGGTGAACTTAGAGAAAATCGTATTAAAGTGAGATAAACCAGGCACAGAAAGAGAAATACTACATGTTCTCAGTCATAAGTGGGAGCTAAAATAATAAACATATAAATAACAGAATGAAAGAAAGATACGACATTCATAATAATACATTGAACTTTCAAAAGGAGAACTGAGGTTACCAGAAGTGGGAATGGAGGGGGAAGGGAGGAATTGGTAAAGGGTCATGAACAGCAATGACAGGGTATATTATTGGATATAATAATTATTCTGATTTGAGCATCACATATTGATCACGAGTATTGATATTCAACTCTGTACCCCAGAGATGTATACATTCAACTAGGTACAAAAAAAATTTTCTTTAAAGTGTTTTTGCAGCCAGTCTGCTAATTTACTGCATGGAATCCAGGAAAATAGATCAGAAATGGAAAATATTTTTATATTTTCTATTTTTTAATAGAAGAGTATATTATGTCCCTAAATATCTTTAAAACTTGGTGAATGTTATATACCCACATGCATCAAGATGTGTTCACAGGCACAGAGATCCCTCCTTTAGCAACCAGTAAATAATATAGGGCTAAATTGAACACATAAGTGAGTTCCAATTCATCTGTCACCAGACTTCTCAGCAGAAATCTTAGGAGCCAGGAGGGAGAGGGATGATACATTCAAAGTGCTGAAGGAAAACAACTGCTAACCAAGAATACTGTATACAGCAAAGCTCTCCTTCAGAAACAAAGGAGAAATAAAGATTTTCCTAGACAAACAAAAGCTGAGAGAATTTATCATCCCAGACCTATCTTACAAGAAATAATAAAGGGAGTTCTTCAAACAGAAAGAAAGAAACACTAACGAATAACAAGAAAACATCTGAAGGCATAAAAGTCTCAACACATTTTAAAAAGTTGAAATTATATCAAGTATTTTTTTCTAAGCACAATGCAATGACTAAAAATCAAAAATAAGAAGGAGCTAGAAAACTATAAAAATGTATGAAAATTAAACAACATGCTCCTGAACTACTAATGGGCTCATGAAAAAATTAAGAAAATTTGAAAAGTTTTAGAGGCAAACAATAATGAAAACACAACAGACCCAAACTGAGATACAGCAAAACTAGTACGAAGAGAGAATTTATAGCAGTTAGCCCCTACATAACAAATAAAATCCCCAGAAAAATCTCAAATAAACAACCTAATGTTGCAACTGAAGAAATCAGAAAAACAGGCACATGCCTGAAGTACTAAAGGACAGCAAGAAAGCCAATTTGAGGGACTGACCAGTTAGCTCAATTTGTTAGAGCATGGTGTTGATATCACCAAGGTCAAGGGTTTGGACCCCCACACTGGCTAGCCACCAAAAAAACAAAACAAAACAAAAAACAAAACAAAAGTTAAAAATATGAAGGCCAGTTTGAGTGAAATCAGAGAGACAATGAGGCTCAGATTATACAGAACTTTGGCTTTTACTCTGAATGAGATGGGAATGTTTTGAGGAGAGTAGTAACATGATTTGGCTTACATTTTAAAAGTTTTTAAAAAATTTTAACTGACATATAATAATTGAATATAATTATTATGTGCAATGTGATGCTTTGGTATATTATAAAAAGATTACATCAAGATAATTAACATATACATCCCTTCACATACAAATTATTTTTTTTGTAGTAAGAAAGTTTAAAAATCTACTTTTATTTGTTTTTAAAATATACTATACATTATTATTAATTATGGTCACCATGCTGTGCAATAGAGACTTACATTTTAATATAAGAATTACTACATTTAAAAATACTAGCCTGCCTTCGAGGGAGAGGCCCACCAGTAGATGAAAGTTTGAAATTATCAGTTTTATTTAAATCCATGAAACTGCTTGAAATCATTAAGGATGTGTATATATTTAAAGAAGAGAAGAGGGTCAAAGATGAGGCTTAGTGAATTCTGGCATTTAGAGTTTGGTGATATGTAATAGAACAGCACAAAAGACTTCAAAAAAATAAATAAATAAAAGCCAGAGATCTAAATCTAGTTAAACCCAACTCTCTTCTCTTCTATTTTAATTTTTTCTCTCTACAAAGAAAATAAGAAAGGTGCAGCATTCTGGCAACCAAGTGAAGAAGAAAACGTTTCAAAGAAGACAGAGTTATCAGCTATGTTGAATACTGCTAATAGGTTGAGTAAGACAAGGCCTGAGAAATACAAATTAGATTTAGCAGTGTTAAAGTCATTGGTTACACTGATAGAACAGCTTCAGGGGGAGTAGTAGAAATAAAAGACAGATTGGAGCAAATTCAAAAGAGAACCAGAGAAGAAAAATCAGAAGAAATGAGCACAGATAATTCTTTCAAAAAGCTTTTCTCTATAAGGAATGAGAGAAATGGTGAGGTATCTTGGGAGGCATGAGATTCAAAGAGGATTTTTTTTTTTTTTTTGAGTTGGGAGATACAAGAGAATGTTTGTAAGGTGACCAAACATCCCAATTTTGGGGGGATTGTTCTAATTAATTTTGACACTGAAAATCCCACATCCAAGGAAACATCTCAATCACAAACAAGATAGGTTGTAAGCTGAAAGAAATGATTCAATGTGGCAGAGGTGTGGAGTCAGGGGGAAGAACTGATGATGCTGAAGAAAAAAGGGAGTTCAATAAACCTAAGTATTTGAGATGGCACAGGGTGTGGCACACACATTTATTGTTTGTTTTTAGCAAGGAGCACAGAGAGTGAAACCATTGTTAACAGGAGAGAAGGTAAAACAAATGGGCACTGACGCATTTGGTAGTTGGGTAGATATGGTGGTGGGATCCTATAGAAGTTCTTGGATTTCTTCTACTATTTTCTTACTGAAACAGGAAGTGAAGTCATTAGCATGACTGGGGACTGGGGAAGAGGTACAGAAAGTTGGAAAAGATAGTAAGAGTACTGAAAAAATCATCTATGAGGGTAAGAGTTAAATGGACTAGAGAAATGTGATATAACTGCTGAGCAACATGAATATTTGAGGTCAGTTACCATCAATTTGAAGCAACATCAGTAAACATAGCTGTGTTATTTTCTCCAGCCTCATTAAGTTGTGTAGGTTAAGGCAAGGAATAGAAGAGAGTTGGGTTTAACTAGATTCAGGAGCTTTTCAACTGATTATGTTAAAGTGACAAAGGAGCAGAAGAATTGAGGGTACATGCAAGGAAGGATTCTAATCTTATGGAATTTAAGCTGGGTAATGATAAAATGGAGTACAAGGAAGATAGAGGCACTAAAATTGCGGTAGCATCAATGGATTCTAAGTAACACTGTGATCAAAGAACTTGTTGGAGTTTAAGTACAAGAAAGAGTGAACTGAAAAGATAGAAAGTTGGTGGTCAGAAAGGGGGAGGCTTAGAGGTAATTCCGACCCATGTTGTTTTTCCCTAAATATGTTACTCATACCTCACTACTGATGATTTTTTTCCTCCCATCAGCAAGACAAGTTACCTGACTGGGTTTTCTGTGCCTTAACCACCCACAAATATCATAGAGAATTCCTCCCCATAAACATGATTCTGCTGTCTCTCCAAGGCTTCCCTTGCAATTCCTAGATCCAGTGCATTCATTAAATTTTTTATGCTTGATCCAAATATGTCATCTATAAGAAGTGGGTAAAATTCACTTTTCAGACACACCAGGCCTTTGAAAATGCCATGTGAAGCCAAACGCAAGATGCCACTCTAAATGTGGTTCTGTGTCTCCTTTAAGAACAATGCCATATCTGTGTTCACATTCCTCTTGAAAGTACACCCAATGACTGAGATCCCTAGCACTAACAGACCTGAAAGAAATACCTCAATAACTGGGACTTCTCCACGTTGCCTACTTAGCTGTTAAATGATGTGTTTTCTAAACCTTAAAATTATATATTTCTCATTGAATTACCCCCTCATAAAGGACAATAAAGATACCCACCAAAGGGCTTCCTCTCCTAAGAAGACATACAAATGGCCAACCAGTACATGGAAAAAATGCTGGACATCACTAATAATCAGAGAAATGCAAAAAGCACAATGAGATGAGATATCACCTCACTCCAGACACAATGGCTTTTATCAGTAAAACAAAAGACAGCAAGTGCTGGTGTAGATGTGGATAAAAGGGAACACTTGCACACTGTGGGAATGTAAATTACTATAGCTATTTTGGAAAATAGCATGGAGGTTCCTCAAAAAATTATAAATACAACTCCCGTGTGATACAGCAATCCCATTACTGGGTATCTATCCAAAGAAATTGAAGTCAGTATATTGAAGAGATATCTGCACTGCAGTGTTTATTGCAGCACTATTCACAATAGTCAAGATATGTAATCCACATCAGTGTACGTCAATGGATAAATGGATAAAGAAAATGTCATATGTATATACACAATGGAATACTATTTATCCATTAAAAAATAAAATTCTGCCATTTAGGACAACATGGATGAGCATGGAGGACATCATGTTATATGAAATAAGCCAGTTACAGAAGACAAACACTGCATGATCTCACTCATATGTGGAACCTAAAGCAGGTGATCTCATAGAACTGTTAAAGAGGTTACGAGAGGTTGGGGTGATTACAGGAAAGGGGAAAATGCGAGTATATTGGTCAAAAATATACAATTACAGTTAGGTAGAGAAATAAATTTCAAGAGATATATTTTGCAGCAAGGTGAATATAGTTAATGATGATATTTGTATTTTTGAGAAATGTAAAGAGAGTGGATGTTATGAGCTCTTATCACAAAAATGATAACTATGTGAGTTAATGCATTTGTTAATTAGCTGGATTTAACCATTCCATGTTCTCCGTGATAAAAGCATACAACTCAGAAAATCCTCAAATAAACAACCTAATGTTGCAACTCAAGAAACTAGAAAAACAAAAACCAGTCTCAAAATGAGTAGAAGGAAAGAAATAATAAAGATCAGAGCAGAAATAAACAAAATTGAGACTAAAAGACATACAGAAACTCAACAAAACAAAAATTTGTTTTTTTGAAAAAATGAAACAAAATTGACAAAATATTAGCTAGGCTAACAAAGTAAAAAAGAGAATAAAGTCAAATCAATAAAATCAGAAATGAAAAAGTCATTTTAACACAACAGAAATACAAATAATCATTAGAAGTTATTACGAACAGCTAAATGCCAACGAATTAGAATACTTACAAAAAAATGGCTAAATTCCTAGGTCTCACAACTTACTAAAATTGAATCATGAAGAAATAAAAAAATCTAAATAGACCAATTTTAAGTAAAGAGATTGAATCAGTAACAAAAAGTTGTCCATGAAAGAAAAGCCCAGGACCAACTAATACTAATTCTTCTAACACTATTCCAAAAAAAAGATGAAGGGGAGGGAATTATTCCAAACTCATTCAACAAGGCCAGCTTTACCCTAATACCAAAACCAGACCCCCCAAAAAAAAGCTAAAGAAGAAAACTACAGGCCAATATCCCTGAGGAGCATAGATGCAAAAATCTTCAACAAAATACTAGAAAACTGAATCCAACAGCACATCAAAAAGGTTATTCACCATGATCAAGTGAAATTGATCACAGACATGCAAGGATGCTTCAACACATGCACATCAATAAACCTGATACACCATATCATCAAAAGGAAGGACAGAAACAATATGACCACTTTAATACGTGCAGAAAAAGCATTTGATAAAATGCAACATCTCTTTGGCAAATTTCAGCAAATTTGGTATAGAAGAAACAAAATACAATAAAGACAGTATATAACAAATCCACAGATAACATAACACCAAATGAGGAAAAGCTGAAAGCTTTCCCTTTAAAATACAGAACAAGACAAATATGCCCACCTTCATCACTTGTATTCAACATAGGACTGGAATTCCTAGCCAGAGCAGTCAGTCAAGAGAAAGAAAGGGCATTGTATTAATCTATTTTCTGTTGTTTATATTAGAATACCTGAAACTACATAATATATAAAGAAATATTTTTTTTTTTCGTACAGTATAGAGGTTGGGAATACCAATGTCTAAGGAGCACATTTGGTGAGGGCCCTCTTCTTGCTGGTGGCTCTCTACAGTGACATAGGGTGTTACATGGTGAGAATGGGTTGAGCAAGAGTGAGGTGACCTTCTCATTTGCCTTCCTTATAAAGCCATCAGAACCATGCTCATTACTACATGAATGGATCAATCCATTCACGAGGGCACAGTCTTCACAATCTAATTATCTCTTAAAGGCCCCACCTTTCATATACCATAATCATATTTCTCACCCCTTAGCATTGTTACAATGGGGTTCAAGTTTCAACAAGTTTTGTTGGAACACCCAATCCATAACATTCCACCCCTGCTCCCCCAAACTCATGTCCTTTTAACATACAAATACATTCATTTCATCCCCATAGTCCTAAAGTTTAGTTTGTCTCAGCACCAACTCTATAAGTCCAGAATCTTATCTGTGAAATTAAAACAAGTTATCTACTTCCAAGACATAGTGGTGGGACAAGTATAGAGTACATATTCCCATTCAAAAAGTGAGAAATAGGCCAAAAGAAAAGGGTAACAGGCCCTACACGTGTATAAACCCCAGCAGGGCAGGCATTACATCTTAAAGCTGGAGAATTATCTCCCTTGACTCCATGGCCAACATCCTCTACAGACTGTTGTGGGAGTTGGGCCTCCAAGTACTCAGGCAGATCCACTCCTATGGATTTCCTGGGCTCAGCCTGTACTTCAGCTCTCCCAGGCTGGAGGTGCATGTTGGCAGCTCTATAATTCTGGGGTGTCAGTAGTGGCCTCACTTCCATGGCTCGACTAGGTATTTTCCTGGTGGGGTTTCTCTGTAACTCTGACCCTACATTTGTAATCGGCATTGCTTTAGTGAAGGCTCTCCATGGTCATTGTGCCCATGTGACACATCTGCCAGGGCCCCCAGGCTTTTCCATACATCCTTTGAAATTGGGGGTGATGGTTGCCATGCCATCACAGCTCTGCATTCTGTGAGCCTACAGACTTAGCACCATGAGGACACCACCAAGGTTTCCAGTTTGTATCTTCCAAAGCAGTGGGTCCAGTAGCACTTGGGGCCAATTTAGCCATGGCTGGAACAGCCATAGCAGACAGGGTAAGGAGCAGCATCCTGAGGTGCCTGAGGCCTGTTCTTTGAAACCATTCTGTCTAGGCCTCTGGTCCTGTAATAAGTGGGGCAGCTTCAAAGGTCCCTGAAATGTTTTGGAGGTCTTTCTTAATGATTCCTTCTTTGTGTCCTGATACATTTAGCAAAAGGTCTCTGGGCTATACTGTTGGTTTTCTCTCCAGAACAGACTTTTTCACTCTTTATGTGGCCAGGCTGAGAGCTTTCCAATTTTTTATCCTCCGCTTTCCTTTTAATTAGAAATCCTGGTGTTACATGATGCTTTTTCTGCCATAACTCAGTGTAGGATCTTAGAAGTACATGCACAGCTCTCTGAATGCTTGGCTGCTTAGAAATTTCTTCCACAAAATACATTGGTTCATCACTTTTGAGTTCTACATTCCATAAAAGTTTGGGGCATAAACAGAATGCAGCCAAATTCTTTGCAGTTCCATAACAAGGGTGAATCTTGCTCAATTTCCAATAAGCTTCTCGATTTTATCTGAAACCTTCTCAGAAGGCCTTTAGTGTCCATATTTCTAACAGCACTCTAGTCACCACTACCTATCCAGTCTCTAAGATCTTTCAAACTTTCCCTGGTCTTCTTGATTTCTAAGCCCTCACCAAAATCTTGTATTTTTCTAGCCTGCTCCTCCAAATTCTTCTAGCATCTACCCATGACCCAGTTCTAAATTTTTCAGATATTTGTTATAAACAACACCCCATTTCTTGGTAACAAATTTCTGTTTTAGTCCATTTATGTGGCTTATAGCAGAACATCTGAAACTAGGTAATATATAAAGAAATGAAATCCATTTCTTACAGAATGGAAGCTTGAAAGTCCAAGGTCCAGGGGACACATCTAATGAGGGTCTTCTTCTTAGAGGTGACACTCCACAGTGATGTAGGGTATCACATGGTGAGAATGGACTGAGCAAGAGTGAGCTAACCTCACACTTTCCCTCTTTATATAGTCATCAGAACCATGCCCATTACTCCATGAATGGATCAATCCATTCATGAGGGCACAGTCTTCACAATTTAGTCACCTCATAAAGACTCCACCTTTCACAAACCCTAACTGGACTTCTGAATCTCTTAGCACTGTTATAACAGGAGGGTCGAGCTTCAATGAGTTGCAGGGGAACATTCAATCCACAACAGACAACTAAATTGAAAAAAGAAGGAAGTCAAATGTCCATATATGTAGATGACATGGTCTTACATATAGAAAATCCTAATGACTCCACCAAAAAACTATTAGAACTAACAAACAGATTCAGTAAAGTTGCAGGATACAAAATCAACATACAAAACTGAGTAGAATTTTTATACATCCATAGCAAATTATTTTTAAAAAAATCATTGAAGCAATATGTTTTACAATAGCTACCAAAAAATACTTAGGAATAAACTTAACCAATAATGTGAAATATCTCTATAGTAAAAACTGTAAAACACTGATAGAAAAAAATGAAGACACAAAGAAATAAAAACATATACCATCATCATAGATTGAAAAATTAATATTGTTAAAATATCTATAAACACTTAAAGTGATCTATAGATTCAATGTGATCCCTACCAAAATATCAATGACATTCTTCACAGAAATAGAAAAAAGAAATCCTAAAATATATATGAAACCAAAAAAGACCCCAAATAAACAAAGCAAAATTGAGCAAAAAGAGCAAAGATGGATGCATCAAATTACCTGACTTCAAAATATACTACAAAGCCATAGTAACCAAACAGCATGGCACTGGCATAAAAACAGACACATGAACCTGTGAAACAGAATACGATGCTCACACACATCTATAGCAAACTGAATTTCAACAAAGGAGCCAATTACACATAATGGGAAAGGACAGCTGAGAAAACTGGATATTATTATGCCAAAGAATAAAACTAATTCCTTATTTATTGCTATATAGAAAAGCCAACTCAAAATAAATTAAAGACATTAATATAAGACCAAAAACAATAAAAGTACTAAAAGAAAAAAATAGAGGAAAAGCTTCATGATTTTGGTCTAGGTAATTTTTTAAAAAATAAAACCTAAAATGGACAGGGGAGAAAAGCAAACATGGGCAAATGGGATTACATCAAACCAAAAAGCTTCTGCACAGCAAATGAAAAAATTAAAGAGCAAAGAGACAACCTATAGAATGGGAGAATATATTTTCTGTATACCCCATGCATCTGATAAGGGGTTAATATGCAATGTATATTATAATCAACTCAATGACAATGACAAAAACAAGTAAATCAATTAAATACAAGCAAAAGACCTGAGAAAACATTTCTCAAAAGTAGACACAAAAATGGCCAACAGATATATGAGAGAAGGTTCAACATTACTAATCATCAGCAAAATCCAAATAAAAAACTCCAACGAGATATCATTTCACCCAAGTAAGAATGGCTAACATCAAAAAATCAAAAGTTAACAAGTGTTGGCGAGGATGTGAAGAAAAGGGGGCCCTTAGACACTGCTGGTGGGAATGTAAATTACTACAGTCATTATGGAAAACAGTAAGAAGTTTCCTGAAAAAAAAAAAAAAAAATAGAACTACCATATGTCCCATCCATCTCCCTACTGGGTATATATCCAAAGGAAATGAAATCAGTATCTTGAAGAGATAGCTGCACTATTATATTTATTGAAGCATTATTCAAAATATCAAAAACCCAAGGGTCCATAAATGGAAAAATAGATAATGAAAATGTGGTGTTCAATATAATAAAGAATGGAATTCTGTTGTTTGTGGCAAAATGGATGAACCTGAAGGACATTACATTAAGTGAAATATGCCAAGCACAGAAAAAAAATACTGTATAATCTCAACCATATATGGAATCTAAAAAATTGTTCTCATAGAAGTGAAAAATTAAAATAGTTGTTACCAGAGGATGGAGAGTATAGGAGGGAGGGGTATGATGGTGAGAGATTGTCCAACAGTTACAATACTACAGATAGGAAGAATAAGTTCTAATGCTCAATGGTACTGTGGGATGACTAGAGTTAACAGTATTGCATTGCATATTTCAAAGTAGCTAGAAGAGAGGTTTTTGAATTTGATCATTCCATAATCTATACATGTCTCAAAGTATCACTTTGTACCCCACAAATATGTACAATTATTTGGTGTCTAGCATAAATTTTTTTTTAAATATTAAAAACTGATAGAATTAAAGAGAGAAGTAGAAAATACAACAATAGTAGTTGGAAACTATTATATTGTTTTAGGAGAAATAGAATACTTGCAGAGCCTCAAAGTATTGCCCCCCAAATATTTACTAATTGTTGTGAAGGTTTTGAAATTCTTTAATACTCCTCTCCACAGGAGGTGTAGCTTAATTCCAATGTCCTTGCAAGTCATCTAGACTTAGTTACTGGATTTCAGAGAATAGAATACTAAGAATTCTAAAACTTAGTATGGAGTTATATTCATCAAAACAAAATGCCATTATCATAAGAACAGAAAGATAGATCAGTGAAACAAAATTGAATACAGAAATAAAACCACACATATGGAAAATTAATTTTGGTTAAAGGGACAAATGAAATTCAGTGATAAAATGAAACTTTTTTCAATAAATGGTGTGGGAGTAACTGGATAACTCTATAGAAAAAAATAAACTATCTGTTTATTCATCTATTTATTGATTATTCTCTCTATTTATCTGGACTTGCACCTCATACCTTAAATAAAAATTAACTCAAAGTGGATCAGCACATAAATGTGAACTTTAAAACCATAAAGTTCCCAGAAAACACACAGAAGAATATTGTCACACCTTTAGAGTGTGAAAAGATATCTTAAAATGCAAATAATAATAATAATAATAATAATAATAATAATAATAATAAAAGTAAACTGGACTTTATGAAATTTTAAAATTTTGCTCATCGAATTACACCATTACAAAAATAAATAAGTAAAAACAACAACAACAACAACAACAAAAATAAATAAGCAATACATAGGCAAGGAGAAAATATTTACAGTACTTATGTCTGACAAATGATTTGTATTCAGAATGTATAAAGATCTCTGTCAATATATGTAAAGTAGTAATAAGACAAAGAACCAAATAAAAAATAAGAGAAAAAGATGTGAACACTTGACAAAAAAATGGCAAGAAATAGATGAAAAGATTCTAAACATAATTAGTGGTGAGAGAAATGCAAATCACAACCAAATGAGAGTGTGACATCAGCAAAATGACAGAGTTGGCTGCTCTAAGCTCTTGCACCTCATAGAAACATAGAACAACAAGCAGAAAAAGTCGGAACCAATTCTGTCAGAACTCTGGAAAACAGCCAAAATTTACAACAACCAAGTGACATCTGAATAAAGAAAAAGCCTTTTCAAAAGTCTTTTACTGGACCTTGTCCTCTCTTCTCCAAGACACTGCCAGAGAGATGGCGGTCTCCCTTATTACATTTCTGGCACAAGAGCCTCTTAAACTCTTATAGAACAGATGGCAGGAGCATGGGGACCTCAGGAGCTGAGGACAGCCCCCACCAACAGATGGCGAGAGCACAGGACCTTGGGAGCTGAGAGTAGCTCCTAATGACAGATGGAAGGACTACAGGAACCTCAAGAGCCAAGGGAAGCCCCTGCTAACAGATGGCAGAAACACAGGGTGCCATAACATAGGGGGCCAACTGCAGCTAAGACACCACTACAGTGTGAGTTGTCCACCACAACCTACCACCACAGCCACCACTGCTACAAGGGTGGCCTGTTGCCACTGCCACCACAAGGGCAGCCTGCACAGCAGCAGCCACTGCTGCTAGAGCAGCCACCACCATCATGCAGGCAGCAAGCCAAACACTCCACTGCATTGGCACAAGAAGGGTCCCCAGCAGAGCCAAGGGAAAGGGTTTAGCAAATGCAGACCCATGACCCAGTAGCCCAACGCACAGGGGGAAATATGCTGCACTCCACAGTAGAACAACTGGGATGCAGCCAATGAGACAGCCTTGATCTGGGACAGACATACGTGGAAACCTAAGAGACTCCAGAAACCCAGGATAGCCAAATAAAGTAAGGAAGAAAATTCACAACCACCACCAACCCATCCACCAACTGGGGGAAGCAAGGACCCAAGAGAAGCCTCTGTCTTTAGGAAAGAGGAGAAAGAAATCCTTCTCAGGATCACCCATTCAAACTGAGGAGCTCCATTATACCCCAGTAAACCCATCAGGGTCATGAGACACTAAGTGGGGTGTGATCAAGGCCACCCAGGGTCATCTCTCCATCCAAAGTGTGATAAGGCACTCAAGAATTTCTGCCAAGAATTCAAGAGCTCACCCACATCCTCAAAAACCCAACACAGTGTTGTTAACCTCGGCAAAGAATCACTAAAGACCCTAGTGCCTAGGCCACAGAGGTACTCACAGGCAGCTAAATACAAAGCCACACAGGGAGACTACATTACTGTGTCTACCCAGAACCAATACTAAACACCCTATTCAATGGTCTGCATAAAACACATCTATAAGAGTAAGTCTCTCTCCTTAAAGCCCACGATAGAGTAATAGAAGAAACAATTCATCTACCAGAGGAGCAGACATCAACCTAGAGACACTAGAAATGCAAAAAAAAAAGAAAAGAAAGAAAGGAAAGAAAAGAAAAGAAAGAAAATATGACACCACCAAAGGAAGAAAATAATTCCCAATTACCAGACCCCACAGAGTAAGAAACCCTTGAAATGACTGAAAAGGAATTCTCAGTAACAATCTAAGGAAACTCAGTGAGCTACAAGAAGATTCAGTTAGACAACACAATGAATTGAGAAAAACTAACCAGGAAGTAGGAAACTTACAAAGAGATTAAAAAAGAACGTGGCAGAACTGCTGAAACTGAAGGATTCATTCAATGAAAAAAAGAATATAACCAAGAGCTTAAGCAGCAGACTAGAGTAAGCAGAAGAAAAAAATTTCTGTTCTTGATGACTGTATTTTGGGTAAAACCAAGGCAGATAAAAAGAAAAGAAAAAAATAATTTTCAAAAATGAAGAAAATCTATGAGAGCTAGCAGACAACCTTAAGCACCCAAACATGAATAATGGGTGTTTCTTGAAGGGGATGAGAAAGGAAAAGGCATTGACAACATATTCAATGATATAATCATGGAAAACTTCCCAGGTGTAGGGAAAGACATGGACCTTCAGAACCAGAAGGCTCAAAGATCACCAAACAGATTAAATCTCAAAATGTCCTCTCTGAGTCACATTATAGTCGAACTGATAAAACTCAAAGACAAAGAGAGAATCTTAAAAACAGCAAGAGAAAAGTATCAATTCTCCTACAAGGGAGTCTACAGCAGACTAAATGCGGACTTCTCAACAGAAACTCTCCAAGCCCAAAGAGAATGGAATAATACATTCAAAATACTAAAAGAAAAAAATGCCAGCCAAGAACACCATACCAAGCAAGGATAACATTCATAAATGAAGGAGAAATATTGTATTTACCAAACAAACAAAAATACAAGAGTTCGCCACCACATGACAAGTCCTGCAGGAAATCCTCAAGGGAGTCCTGCAACCAGAATCAGAAAAAATGATAATCACTATCATGAATACATGGGAAAGAACAAAATCCACTGGCAGAAGAGATATGCCAATGAGAAAGAAAAATACTATATCCTACCACCTCATAAACCAACAAATACCAAAGTCAAACAATAAAGGGGAGGAAAGGAACAAAAGGTACTTAAAACATCCAAATTAAAGTCATTTCAATAACAATTCCAAATATTAATGGATTGAATTCCCGACTCAAAAGACACACACTGACTGACTGGATTAAAAAGCTAGACCCAACCATATACTGTGTACAGCAGATTAACCTCATCTTTAAAGCCACACACAAGCTAATAGTGAAGGGATGGAAAAAGATATACCGCACAACTGGAAACCAAAAAAAGAGCAGGAGTAGCTATTCTCTTATCAGGTAGAATAGACATTAACCCAAAAACCATAAAAAGAGATAAAGAAGGCCATTATATAAAGACAAAGGGATCTATCCAGCAAGAAGACATGACAATCATAAATATACATGCAACACTGGAGCACCCAGATATACAGCAAACTCTATTAGACCTAAAGAAAGAGATAGACCCCAATACCATAATAGCTGGGGACCTGAAAAACCCTCTCAGCACTGGATGCATCATCTAGGCAACAAATTAACAGAGAAACATAGGATTTAAACTATACTTTACAACAATTGGACTTGGCAGATATTTACAGAGCATTTCATCCAACACCTACAGAATACACATTCGTCTCATCAGCATATGGAACATTTTCCAGGACAGACCACACATTAGGCCAGAAATCAAGTTTCAGCAAATTTTTAAAAATCAAAATAATTTCAAGTACCTTTTCAGACAACAATGGATTAAAACTAAAAATCAATTACAAGTGAAACTCTGGAAATTAAACAATATGCTTCCTAATGTCCTATGGGCATGAGAAGAAATTAAACAGGAAATAAAAATTATTGAAACTAATGAAAATAAATACACATCATATCAAAACCAGTGGGATACTGCAAAAGCAGCACCAAGGGAAACTTATTGCAATAAACACGTACATCAAAAGAATAGAAAGATTTCATCTAAACGACTTAATACTGCACCTCAAAGAACTGGAAAAACAAGAGCAATCCATCCCCAAATCAGTAGACAGACAGAAAGAAATAAGATCAGAACACAACTAAACAAAATAGAGACCCTAAAACTGATACAAAATATTAATGAAATAAAAAGTTGTTTTTTGAGAAGCTAAACAAAATAGACAAGCCATTAGTTAGGCTAACTAAAAAAGGAATATAGAAGAACAAGGTAACAAAATCAGAAATGAAAAAGGAGACATTACAACGGATACCACAGAAATACAAAAAAACATTATTTGTATATGTATATGTATAGTTGTTTATGATAATTAACTACACACCAACAGATTTGAAAACCTGAAGGAAATGGATACATTTCTGGGCACAAGACTAAACCAAAAAGAAATAGAAAACCTGAATAGTCCAATAACAAGCAATGAGATTGAAGCAGTAATCAGAAGTCTCCAACAAAGAAAAGCTCAGGAGTGAATGGCTTTATGTCTGAATTCACCAAAACTTTAAACAGAAATTAATACCAATTTTCTTCAAAATATCCTAAAAATTTGAAACAGAGGCCATTCTTCCAAACTCATACTATGAGGTCAACATCGCCCTGGTAACAAAACCTGACAAAGATACAATGAAAAAAGAGAACTATGGGCCAATATCTCTGATGAATATAGATGCAAAAAATCCTTAACAAAATACTATCAAACAGAGTATAAAAACACATCAAAAAAATCATACTCCACGATCAAGTAGGATTCATTCCAGTGAGGCAAAGATGCTTCAATATATGCAAGTCAGTAAAAGTGATACACCACATTAACAAATTCATGGACAAAAACCATATGATTATCTCAGTAGATGCAGAAAAAGCATTTGGAAAAATTCAGCATCACTTCATGATAAAGACAGTTTATTAGGTATAGAAGGAAAGTATCTTAACACAGGAAAAGCCATATGCAACAAACCCATCACCATTATCATCCTCAACTGGGAAAAGCTTTCAGAAAAGGAACAAGTATGGCCACTCTCACCACTCCTATTTAACATAGTATTGGAAGTAGTAGACAGAGCAATCAGGCAAGAGAAATAAATAAACGGCATCCACATTGGAAAAGACATGGTCAAAATATCTCTCTTTGCAGATGACATAATGCTATATATAGAAAAACCTAAATACTCTACAAAAATGCTCTTAGGACTGATAAACAATTTTGGTAAAGTTGCAGGATACAAAATCAACATGCAAAAATTAGTAGCATTTTTATACTACAATTATAATCTAGCAGAAATAGAAATCAAGAAAGAAAGCCGATTTATAATATTCACCAAGAAAAAAAAAATACCTAAGAATAAATTTTACTAAGGAGGTGAGAGATCTCTACACCGAGTACTACAAATCACTGCTGAAAGAAATTAAAGAGGATGCAAAAAATGGGAAGACATTCCATGCTCATGGATTGGGAGAATTAACAATGTGACAGTGTCTGTATTACCCAAAACGCTCTACAGATTCAATGCAATCCCCACCAAAATAAAAACTGTTTTACTCATCCTTGTCCCACCCCTCCCTAGCACAATAGTCATCCTGATTCAGAAGCCAGGACAACCTGCATCCTTAGTGTGGGACACTTTCCCTGGTTCCAGAGGGGGAAGAGCAGAGCTCATGCAAAAATTATTTCATTTGGCTATTCTAACCTTTCTGGGCACTACCTGAATGAGTGACACAAGGCTGTCACTTTTGTTTCACCTAAGTGAAACTCAGTCCAGAAAAGCAGCACACATTGCTTGAAAACACTAAAAGCCATACACATGTTTGAAGCAAAAGATCACAATAGAAACATGCAGTAGACCTCTAAGGTAAAATCTGAGGAGAGTTTTCTTACTTCCTACAATATTTAAAGGAAAAACTCATGAAAAAATATTATAAATTTATATTATTGGGCAAACAACGTATAACAATGTAATTTGTGACAACTGAAACGGCATAGGATGAAGCTGTACCAGAGCAGAGATTGTGTCACGTTATTGGAGTTATATGGGCATCAATTCAACTAAATTGTTATAAATTAAAGATGTTAAATATTGTAGAGCTAAGGCTGGGTCTGGAGCTCAAAGACCCCTCGAGCCCATTCACAAGCACTTCACACTTAAGTCTACAAGCTAGGTAACAGGAAAAAGGTCCTTGGAGCCTTGGATGAAGAGATAATATTCTTTATTCAGCACACACATGTCTAAGAGCTAGGCAGTCCAAAGAAAAAACTGAGCAGCTGCCAGCAAAGTAAACGTGTTCTATTTTTAGATGCATGCTCTACCAAGCCACTGCTTCACACACTGAAGAACACACAAGAATAGCAACAAGCTAAAAGTACCCGGTTGTGCATGCCCACTAACTCCATCCCCACACAACTTGTTTACAAAGAATGTGCTGAACGTGCCCAACTGGACCTGAGGTGAGAAAGCCTGACTAAATTACTCTATTTTCCTCACAAATATAATCCGCACATTAACCAAAAAGAAAATATCTAAAAAATATATACAAAAGAAAATAAAAAGGCAATAAAATAAATTCACAGTGAAAAAAATCAACACACAAAAAAGGCATTAAGGAAAGGAAAGTGGGAAGAAAAACTTTGGTGGAATTAACTCTCCAATCAAAAGACATAGATTAGCAGAATGTATAAACAAACAAAAAACAACAAAACTATCATGAACCAACAATATGCTGTCTACAAGAGATGCACCTTAGACATAAGACACAAATAGGTTGAATGTGAAAGGATGGAAGAAGATATTTCTTACAAATAGTAACCAAAAGAAACCTGGAGTCACTATACTAATATCAGACAAAGTTGACGTTAAATCAAAAAGTCTTATAAGAAACAAAAACTGACATTATATATTATAAAGGGTCAATTCATCAAGAAGACATCAAAAATATAAACGTAGATATACCAAGAACAGATTCCCAACATATATGAAGCCAACTTTCACAGAATTGAGGGGAGCAATGTAGTCATATGAGGGTACTTCAAAAAGTTTGTGGAGACATAGAATTAAGATAATATGAACCTTTCCATGAATTTTTTGAAGTGCCCTCATACGGTAATAGTTGGAGACTTCAATGCATGACATTTAAAATGGACAGAATGTCTAGGAAGAAGGTCAATGGAAAATAGAGGATTTGAACACTCCACCCACCTACAGCAGAACCATATTTTTCTCAAGTGCTCCTTGAACTTTCTCCAGGATAGACCAACTGTCAGGCCACAAAACAATTCTCAATAAATTTTACAAGATTGAAATGACACAGTCTCTTTTCTGACCCCAGGGAAATAAAGCTAGAAATCAATTACAGAAGGAAAACTAGAAAGTTGTCAGTGAATTCTACACTTAAAATCTGTGCATTTTACTATATGTAATTTTACTTCAATAAAATAAATATATAATTTGCCATGATCAAATCATCAACTTAGAAACCTCCTCATTTTCTTTTAACATAATGAAACTCAACTTCTATGGAATGATATCTTCCCCGCCCGCATCTGAATTCACATAGTGTATATGTACCCCTCTAGCCCTTTAATAATGTTTACCACTTTCTTTTCACCTTGTTTTTGTGGGTTTTATATCCATCCTTTATGTTTGCTATTGGTTTGAAGGCTACTTGGAGGATAAAAGACCATGTGTTATTTATCTTGGTTCCCCAGCATAGCACCTAGAAAAATATGTTGCACATTTTGTTTCACTCCATGGATAAATGAATGATTAAATACACAAGTGCTAATCAAAATAACCACAGCAGAAAGCCTGATTTATGAGAAGCTACTATATAGCTTCCTATTGCAATTATTTAGATGTCTTTAGAAACAAGCCTAAATTCATCATGGTATGAATGCTTAATGAGAGATGTATGTGTAAAACTTGTGAAGGAAAGAAAACATGGATTCTTTCCATTTTCAAAAACTCTGACTATAGTTCAGGCAGTCAAGAGTAAACCCCAAACATATTTAGAATTAATCAACCAATTTAGATATAACAAACTTTTTTTTGTATCTTTAAAGAAAATACTTTCTCCAAACAACAGACAATATAGACATTTCACACTCCATTCACTTGTTTGAGCCTGTTCAACTACAGACTAAAACATGAAGATATATTCCTATGTTCTTTCCTTTTAAACTCACACTCTCAAAATTTTGCTTATTCCCACAACTTAATTCTCTGATTCCTGCAGATATCCTTGAGCCCTCTAATTATGTAGTCACTTTCCTTACAGAGTTAATCAGCCACAATATTACTTCCTCCTTATAGTGTCCCTTAATATTCATTTCCAAAATTATTAGCTTACAAATGTCTGTCTGAATTGCTCCTGTAATTTCCTAGTAACCAGTTGCTGACATTTTTACATCATTCACGAATATACAGTTGAATTTTGGAGCTATGGAAACCTGAATGTTCATTTTGACTTCATCTCCCTCCAAGCTCCTTATCTGATGAAAGCTAAGAGTCAGAGTTAGCAAACTGGCAGAGCCAGGGCATGGATACATAAGAGGTAGGGCTCTAAAGGGAAAAGACACATAGTTTAATGGGACAAAATAGACGAAGCACAAACTAGATCTTGTTAGATGATGAAAGAGGCATTTCAAATCAGATTATTCAATAAGTGATATAAAGACAATTGTCACATTTTTGCTCAAAACTGGCGACTTCCCACCTCCCAAAGGTTAATAACCAAATTCCTAACAGTAGTACATAGAAATGTACAATAATCTGGCCCCTAATTAGCTCTCTGATCTCATTTCTTACCATTCTCCTCCTTCTCATTTCTAATTTGGCCACACTAGGCTGTTACCAGAAATCTCCAGGCACATTCCATCTCAAGGCATCAAGCAACATTTGTTCCCTCACTTTATTCAGGTTTCTACTCAAATGTTACCTGTTCTGTCTCTGTCTACCTATATAAAATAGCACCCCCAGGACCCAAGCCTATTACTCTGTTCACTTACCCTGCTTTACTTTTTTAAAGCAATCATCACAGCCTGATGGATGCACAATGCGCTGAGAGGAAGGAGATAAAAATCTGTCTCCACCTATGATAATGTAAGTTATAAACACTATGGAAGCAAGGGCTTTGTTTCTGGCCATTTTCCCCTTCTAAAACAGTGCCAGAACCATTGTAAAGCCTCCCTCTGATTTAGTGCCAGGATATGAGAGAACTCCAACATTGCCATGCCACAATATGAGACCTGAGTCTAGAATGGGGGCCCATAGAGGAGAGGATGACTGTCTTATCCCAATAGGATATAAACTCCAAGAGAGCAGAGTCTTTGACAGTTTTTTCACTGCCTGGTCAACAGTGAGACTCCCTCTGACTCAAACAAGTTGGTGTGATATCAGTAATATTAACATAGAAGAATCTGAAACTTTGTTCTAGTCCAGGAGCCCAGAATGTTAGAGGGTAAAGGCATAGTTGGTGAACACAGTATTCTACACTGATTTTTTTTCCTGTTTTTCTCCAACTAGCTCAAATTTGTACCCTCAACCTCTAAAACAGAGTTAGAACTAAGGTCAAACCTTGTTCTCAGTGATTTGTAGGATATCTCCAAATCACCGTGAGACAATTATGGGCCAAAGATGTAAGGGTGGTGATGACTATTAGGATATATCCTTTAAAAGAGAAGGGATTTTGTGTGGATAGTTCAGTTCTTTTCCCAGGCCCTAAGCCAGAGCTAAACCTGTCTTTTACTCTATGGCCCAATATCATCATGGAACAATATGATTGGCAGATCAGGACTTGAGGCCTAGTGGAAGAGCAGGAACTAGGAAGCAATCATATGTATCTTTTATATATATATATATACATACATATATGTGTATATATATAAATATATATGTATGTATGTATGTATGTGTGTGTGTGTGTATATATATATATGTAGTAGTTGTTGTTGTCTAAGGAAGGAAGATTTTTTTGTTTAACGCTATGTCCAAACTCTTAAAATAGTGCCAGGATTAGGGCTAGTTTCCCTCTGATTGTCAGAATGTGGGATAACCCCAATATCATCATGGGACAATATAAGACCTGTGTGTGGTCTAGAGGTCAGGGATGGGTGCTGAATATATGCCTCTCCACAGCCAGGATGCAAGTTTCGTGAGAACTGAGATTTTTGTCTTTTTTATTCAATCTTCTGAGTGTCAGGAATGGTAAAAGTGCCTAAACGTAAGTAGCATTCTAAGGTCAGTGCTGTTGGTTGTTTTGGTTCTTGCAGTCTGTTTTCTGATTGGAAAAGAAAAACAGATCCTTACAGCAAAAACTAAAATAAATCCCACATGGTTTAAAGTTTACCATTCATATTGAAATAAAACACACACACACACAAATCAATACTATTATCAGTTATGGTTATATTTGTAGTAAATATATAAAATATGGGCAAGATTCACACCTAATTCATGACAGTGTCTGCCTTTGCAGAGGAAGGAAGTGGGATGGTACTACTAATAAAAGAGATTTATTATCTGTAATGTTCTGAATGTTTACAAATATAAATCTATATCTATTTGGCAAATGTGCCAAAATGTTGACATTTGTTAATTTGGAAAAAGCAAACGTTTGTCATGTATTTCACATTTTGTTTTAATTTTTTAAAATACATAAAAGAATACAAATAGAATTTAAAATACTATTATAGCTGATGATTTTAACTACACCATTTTCAGAGTTGGACAGATCTAGTTGACATAAAACACACAAGGACATAAAGCATCTGAATAATATAATCAATAAACTTCAAAAGAGCCAACTTTGAACTTTGTATTTCACAGAGAATATATATTCCTTTTTAAATAAAAAGCTGAATAAACCAATTACCCTTGAAGAAATCAGAAATCTGATTATAGATCTACCATCAAAAGTGTAACCAGAATTTGATTTTTATACAATTTACTATTGGCTAACTTTTAAAGAACAAATAATTCTAATGCCATTTAAACTATTTCAGACCACAGATAAAGACTGAAAACCCACCAATTCATATTTTTTGAAGCAAGCACAACTTTAATACAAAACTTGATAAAGACAGCTCAAGAAAAAAAGCAATTTCACTTTGGAGTGTAAATGCAATAATTCTAAATAAAATATTGGTAAATAAAATCCAGCAAAATAGCAAATAACTATTGCACCATGATCAAATAGGATTTACTCCAGAACTACAGGTTTGTTTCAACATCAAATACCCATCATTCTAATGCATTACATCAACAGATTAAAGGAAAAAAAAATGTATTGTTTTATCAATGGATGCTGAAAAGACATTTGATAAAATCTAAGAGCTACTTCTAGCAATAACAGTATGTAAAACAGGAACAGAAAGAACTCTTAAATGTTAATGACTATTTATCAATAGCCAACAGCAAATTTCATACTAATATGGAATACTAATGACATTTCCATGAAAATTAAGAACAAGATGGGCATATCTGTCCTCATTATTATTGAATATTGTTTTGGAGAATCCAGCTAATGTGATAATCAGTATAAACATTATAAGAAATAAAATGATCTCTATTTGCAGGTAAAATGACTGTATATCTACAATGTCCAAAATATGATATTTTAATAAACCCACTGTAACTTAGAGGATTAAATAAGCTCATTAGATAAAAAGATAAAAATACAAAAATCTATAGGCTTGTCTATATTGCCAAAAATAACAAATTAAAATGAAGAAAAAATACTAAATTCAAAATGTCAAAAAGTGACAAAAGCTAAAATTATTTATAAATAAATTCAATTAGATATGATGGATGTACATAAAGAGTCTTGCAAAAATAAGACCAAAAGATTTCAATGATATACCAAAACTCTTGAAGTGTTAAGGATTAATATTACTAAACAATCCTCTAATCAGTAATGCAGAAATTTAATAAAATTCGAATTAAGACATCAGTCTTTTTAAACATGGAAAAAATGCTTTCAATTATCATATGAAAGAATGAATGTCTAAGACAAATTATAGACAAGAAAAAAGTTAATGAAGGGAGACTTGCTTTACCAGATTCTAAGACTTATGGTCAAGCTACTATAATTAAAACTATTTGATCTTGGCTCAGAAATGTGAAAATGGATGATTTTCTAAATAAATGGCACAATCAGGCATCCACTGTGAACAAAATGTATAGTTGGATCCCTATTTTATGCCATATACAAAAATAAACTTCAGAGTATCAAACATTTAAACTTTTAAAATAATAAAATTATTAGAAAAAAATGTAGGTGAATGTTTGCATGACTTCAGGTGGGGGCATCCCCCTGAAAAAGGTAACCAAAGAGCCATAAAAAAATAGTGGTCTACCTAGAAAGTTTGAAAGTTGTAAAGTAAAAGATATCAATAATGTCAAGATTAGTAATAGGATGCAAAAATCCATAAAACATGAGCTACAAGTGATTAATAAGCTCTATATAGTAAGAATTTCTACAAATTTATAAGGAAAAGATCAATGATTCAACAGATAAATGAGCAAAGGGTAGGAACTGACAAATCACAAGAGAGGAAAGTTCAAATAGGAAAGCAAAAACAAAAACCTCTTCACTGAAGTCAGGTAAAAACCAATTAAAATAACAAAGCAATGTAATTGTTTTCCTTTCAGATTTTCAAGCATTAAAGAGTGCTGGGGAAGATGCTGGAAATGGGCACTTTCATTTGGATGGTAATCTTGTAATATTTCTTAAAATTAAACATACACCTACCTAGCATTTCTGGGAATCCAACCTATAGAAATAAAAGTCCCAGTATGTATTACAACTGTGGCATGGTGGGGAAAAAAAAAAAAAAAGGAAATAAATGACCATCAATAACGGAATGGTTGCATACTTTTTGGTACATCTATATGTACTGCTGTACTGCATATGCAGCTGTTAGAGGGAGGGAGGGAAGGGGGGGAGAGAGAGAGAGACAGAAACAGAGAGACTGCAGCTACTGATCAGAAGGGATGTCATCTATAAGCCAAAGGGATTACAGGGAAATACATGTGGCTTGTCATTTTTACAGAAAATACTACAACGGACTTTCTTATGAGTATGGAGGAAACACATGGAAGAATATACACCATGACACGTGTTAACTGGGAAGAAAGGGAGAAGGTAAGGCAAGGAGGGGGGAAGGACATGGCATGGAGTTACACCATTAATTTTTCTTAATCTACTTTTGCATTGTTCCCATGGTTGCAAACAGTTCTTAATCTTCTGTTAGCACCCAATTTAAATTTTCAGTTACAGGACAAGGCAACATCAACAGTACCGAAAAACGCTTGGGGCAAAATTGTGGAACTAGTCAATGTAAGATTTTGAGGCACAATAAGATGTATCCACTTTCCTGAATTTCTGACACCTCAAGTGCTCGCAAAGTTCACAATTATGAAAACATGAAATATCTTACATCTAATAGTTCCACAAGTTTTGCAAAGAGCACAATGAATTTAGGGGGTTTTCACCAAACCATAGACGTAAATGTGAATATCATCGTCAAACTTAATGAAGTAGACAGACGGCTTGGCCACCACTTGATGTATAAAAATGCCGGTTCTCTTGGACCCGTCATCTTTGGCGTGCTCCACCTGCTTGCCCACGAGGCTGTCGACCACCTCTCCAGGCTCCCGTTCTGCAGTAGGGAAATAGTAGTGGGAATCTGGTATGATGCGCAGGTCACCATCTTTGTAGTCATCCAGCAGCGTGTACATATAGAGGACCGGATCTTTCTCATAGGTAATGTAAAACCAAGTATCCATCACCGGGGCTCGCGCCAGGACCATACCCTTCCATTCATCTTTCGTACCATGCTCGCCTTCAAACACATGCCCCACTGCCTTGCCAATCAGGGAATCTGCCAGGCGCGAATCGATGCGAGGAGTTGGCACTCTCTCAGGAAGGATCTCTAACGCCAAAACCCTCTTATCTCGGTGTAGTTCTAGTCCATATACACTATCTTTGCCATCATATTTAATAATGTAGAGAGTGGGCTTCACGGAAACCTGCTCGAGTACGGTGCCTTTCCATTGCTCTACGGGCTCGTTGCCTTCCTTCCAGCCGTGTTGAATGCGGCAGCCCACGATGTTCCTACGAGTGAGGAAAGTGGGCTTGCGCCGCTGCTTTCTGTGGGTGTGCCTTTTCTTCATCAGGTATGCGGACACACCGTCTACCCCCATCGGAGGCACGGTCGGAGGAGACATGGCTCAGGGTTTATGGGGGCTTGGGCAAAGCTGACGCTTTGCTCAATTAAGCTGACAAAAAGTCAACACAATCCAATATGAGGGCTTTTCCCGCAATCTCAAAGACCGGATCTGTCCTCCCTTCTCCAAGTGCAAGGCTCCCACCAGGGCTTGGCAGAAACGCTCTAACTCTGACCTTGGGCACTGGGACAGCGTGTCCCTCACGACAATGTTTTCCTCTCCCTCCCGGGAAGGGTGGCTGCAGCAGTGGAGGTTGCCGTAAGAGATGGCGGGCTCGTGTGTACTGTCCGCGCCTTGAGCCCGCCCCGACTCCCGACCCCAAGTTCCCGAATCGGCCACTTAGCTTTTGTAGTCAATGCTGCTGCTGCTGCGGCACGGCGACTGAGAAGGAGACGACAAGGAAGGTAGGCAAGGGATAAAACGGATGGCTGCAGCTGCAAAGGACTTTTCTGAGAAGTCCGCGCGGCCTGGGCTTCGGCAGCGCTAGTCTGCTTGGCCTTGTTCTGGCGCCGCGGTTTTTGCCGCTTGGGGAACCCGCCCCTCTAAGCCCGCCTGCGCCTCGGCCCCACCCCCCGCCATCCCGCCTTCCGCTCCACCGGCAGCGGCGGGGCAGGTCAGCGAGTCCGCGTTCAGTCAGGACTGACATAAGCGCTTTCTCCTTCATTTCCTCAAGCGCCCCTCCGCCCGCCCCCGCCCTGCGACCGTTTCCCTCAAGCGGGAGCCAGATAGGCTCGCTCCCCTCCTCTCTGGCCGCTTGCTGCCCGCCAGCCTCCTCCACAGCGGCTCCATCTGCTTTCTATCTTTCAGGAATTCCTCACAAACCTTTTTTGTTGTTTCAATGTATATATTCAAAACACACACACACGAGGCGGGGGGAGAGAGAGAGAGAGAGAGGGAGAGAGAGGGAGAGAGAGGGAGGGAGGGAGGGAGAGGGGGTGGAGAGAGAGAGAGAGAGAGAGAGAGAGAGAGAGAGATTGTATACACAAAGTATTTTCAGTTTAAGGGATTTGAGACCAGAGAAGAAAAAGCCTGTGTGCAGTCCACCATCTTGATAACTGTCCTTTATGTTTTCTACCTAATCATTCCTGGTAATTTTATATATAATTTCTGAATGTAAAGGGCATGTACTGGCATTGTGGGGATTTTCTGAAATTCAGTGAAATAAGAGATGAAACTAACCTTACTCGAACCACATAGATATACACCAAAATGTTAACAATGCTGATTTCTTTCTCGTTAATAAATCTATACTTACATCTTACAAAATCAGGAGCATATGTTATACTTTTATAGCTTGCTTTCCTCATTCATACTAAGAGCATTTCCAAGGTTAAATACCCTGAAAACATGTTTTTTAATGGTTCCATAGTATGACTTTGTAATATTCCTTTGATGGTCCATTACTTACACTAAATGGTCTATGGAAGAAGAATAAATAATAAAACAATTTTACCTTCATATATGGATTTATTAAGATTGTCTAAACCATGTTTTCAAAGAATATTTAATGATATGGAGCTCCATATGTGAGATAAAAACAACACTTCAAAAACCAGAATACTGAGACAAAATTGTGGCCCCCACTTCTGTAGACAGAGAAAAAAAGAGTTTGTTTTGTGTATATATTTGCTGTTTTTCTGATTATAAAAGTACTGCATCTGTATATGAAAAATCTAAAGATAGGAAAAAAAGTGTTCATAATTTTACTTACTTCAAGTCACAGGGATTAATAAGGATTAAATAGTAAGGGATTAATATGGATAAGATGAGAATGTCTGTAAATCTTATAAAATGGTAATAAAAATCAGGGAAGTCTAGGGCCTTCATTCTCATTCCTCCACCCTTCACTGGTGAGAGAAGGCCTCATATTATCATGAGTAAAAAAAGGCAGTCAAGTTCCCTGGCAACAAAGAAAATCAGGGGAGAAAGCTGCAAGCAGGCAATACTGGCTGCCTCCATGTTTCATTACCTTCAAAGTCAGTGGTTAAAAACAGTCCTCATACCTTTTAATAGCTTGGTGGGCAGAACATGTGAGGGTCCTTTGATTCCCTGTTTCCCAGGCCAAGGACATTGGAGATTGGGATAATTCTCCAATATTATATCACAAGAAATTAATGCCAAGGAAGCAAGAAAACTACATCTATTAAAAGTTATTTTCAAACTCTTTAGAATGACTTAGTGGTGTATACATATTCACACATATACACAATTTACATATGCACACTCAAAGTTGGAAGGCAAGTATGTGTAAATGTTTCCCAAATGTTTCCACAAATGTTTCCCAAATAATTCCTCAGACCAAGATGCACCAAGCTCTTTTTGCTTAGAAGAGCAGTTAAAAGGTGAGAGAAGATGACCATCCACAGGGCAAAACAATCTAGGGCAAGCAATTCCCTCAGACTCTTTGGTTACAGCCTTAGAAAGAATTTTTGCTTACAACCCCACAAAGCAGCCTGAGGAGACAAAAGAATTTCTAATACTGTTCCTTCTCTAAAATTATAATTCTAATGTTTTAGATCATCAGCTAACATTATGTATTCAAAGGGCCTTATTACACTGATAAAATGTTTATTTTGTATGTCTCCCACTAGACAAGAAACTCATTCAAATATGGATTTTTATCTTGTATCCCAAGTACCTTATACAGAGTTGGCACTCCAAAAATGTTTGTTAAATGAATAAATAACTGCTTTCAGCTGCCCTGCTCCATTTCAAAAAAATCTTCCCCAATGAAACAAGTAGTCTTACACAAGCCTCAGAAGACCACAGTCCTGGTAACTCAGAACCCTCCACTGCAGCTTTATCCCTGCAAACACCCACATCACTGACCCTGTGCACAAATGTATCCTGAAGTATGAAAATGTTTACGAGAATACACTGAAGCAAGGGGGAGCTTGGAAATGGCTTCTCAGCAACCTGCAATATGTGGATAGTAATAAAATCTACTTCAAAGGGCAGATGTGAGCATTAAATTAGATAAATACACATAAATCTCTTGGAATGTGAACTGGCACGTGGTAAGTATTCAGTAGTCTCCTAATCAGACATTCCCTCAAACAAGCTCTTTTCTCTTACCAGGTCTGTCTACAAACCACCTGGTTCATCCCCCTCTCTGAACCTTTGCTCAGTTTTACACTCAGACCCCCTTCATCAGGGCCTGAGTGTGAACCAAGGAGGACTGTGGCAGGATTTTTACCTTGTAGCCAATTTCAGATCAGTCTTTTATTTTATTTATTTATTTATATTGTAACGAAGTTGATTGTACATATCTGTGTGGTACAGAGATGAACATCAATACTCATGTGCAATATGTGATGCCTCCATCAGAATACTTATTATATTCAATGATATACATTATCATTGCAGAGCAGTCTTTTAAATGCTGGGAGTTTCTGGAGCCTGACTTCTGGATAAATAAAACATTAATGAAAATAGATTTGGGCAATACAGTGATAATTTATAACTGGAGAGGTGGTGGAAGTAGACATAAACACTGTTAATTCCAGTATACAAGACAAATTATGGCATAAAAAGAGGTACAAATAACGCACTGGGGGACCCAAAGGAAGTAGTGATTTGTTATGGCTGAGGAGATCATCAAAGAAAACTTGAAGGGGTACAATGACAAAAGGGAGATATTCAGAGGGTGGCAGAGTACTGAGGTCTTTTCAGTCAAAGCAGAAAACAGCTGGAAGAAAGGCACAGAGGAATGCACGGACATAGGATATGTGACAAACTGGTCAAGAGCTTGTGGCTGGAGCACAAAATGTATCTAGGTAAGGAATAAGAGGGGTGGTTTGTGGTGGGAAACAAGGTTTATCAACAGCCCCAAATGTGGAGAACTGATATTCCATCTACTGACAGTGGAAGCAGATGGCATTCCTATTTCCCTGACAGTGTGTTGTTGGCAGGACCAAGTGGAGAGCTGATCTTCTATGTCCTATCTGACAGAAACAGGCAGTGCTTTGATTCCCCTGGCAGATTAATATTGGCGATGCTGAACAGAGAGTTGATTTTCTATTCCACACCTGGCAGAAGCAAGCAGTGGCTCTGATTCCCCTGGTAGGGTAGTGTCAGCAAGGTCTAATAATGAACTGTTTCTCCACATTCATCTGGTGGTGTGAAGTAGTGCTATTGATCACTATGTGATACCCTCTCCTTCTGCCCCCCCTGATATTGACCTGGAAGCAATGAACAAGGTAGAGTGAGTCAGGGCTAGTCAGCACTCAGGTTCCCTCTACCCTTAATGTTGGTGAAACCCAGTGATGAGCTGAGCTTTCATCCCCATCCATCATCAATGAGACTGAACAAAGAGGAACATGATAGGACTAGATGTTATTCAACTCTCCTTACATCCTTGGTGTCAAGGGGACCTAGTGGTAAGATGAGTCTTCACTCCTACTTTGAAGTAATTAGGTGGTATGAGTCAGTACCCTATTTTTACGATGAAGGTGTCAGCAAACTTAAGAAGGGAGCTAAACTTCCATCCCATACTCGTGCAATATTTGCAAAAGTGGTATAGAGGAACCCACAAGAAGCTGAAAATACATACATACCCAGCCCTTCTGCTACGTAACAACAGGGGAACCCTCTGCTAAGAAAGAAAGAAAGAAAGAAGTTAAATATTAAATGTAATATAAAAATGACCAGAATGCAATAAAAAGTCACAAGTTGCACAATGAACAAGAAAAATTGCAACCTGAATGACACAAAACAATTAAGAGATGCCAAACCTGAGATGAATCAGATATTGGAATTATCGGAAATGGATTCTAAAGCAGACATCTTAATAAGAATTATGAATTATCTTGAAGCAAGTGGAAAAAAATAGAAAATGTCACTAAAGAAATTGTATTTTTTTAAAGAACTGAATGGACATTATTGGAACTGAAACATGAAATAAAAATTAAAAATATTCTGGGATGAGATCATTATAAGACTGGAGATGACGAAGATAGAAAATAAACTAAGAAAAACAATGAACAGTTTCCAGAAACTAAGAAGCAATAACATAAGAGGTAACATTTACAATAGTTTCAAAGGAAGTGAAATTTTTAAGTAAAGATCTATCAGAACATGTATGAGATTTGTATCCTAAAAATTATAAATGTTAATGGCAAAAATTAAAGAAGACCTAAAGAAATGGAGAGACATACTGTGCTCATGGGTTGGAAGATTCAATAAAGTAACAATGTCAATTCTCTCCAACTTGATCTATAGGTTTAATGCAACTTCTATGAAAATTTGAGCAAAGTTTTTCATAGACACATACAAGGCTCTTAGATTTATATACAAATGAAGATTATCTAAAAGAGCTAAAATAATTTGGAAAGAGAACTATATGACTGAAAGAATCATTTTTAAGTTCATTTATTAATATTATTCTTTTACATTCTATGATGTTGTTGTAGAGCAGTTGATGGGGAGGGGGACAGGGGAAGGGGTAGGAGGAGGGGTGGGGTTGAGGCATGTGGCACCTCTCTCATTCCTGCAGGGGAAATCAAGGGGCTTCCGGCAGTGTCTTGGTCATTGATGGGCTGGGCACAGATGTCAGGGGGGTGTGGCTGAAGCCCTCACCCTCCCACCAACCCAGTTCAGGAGCCCAGGGCTCTTCCTGTGGCAGCTTGGTGTTCAACACTGGGCTGCTTGAAGGTGCTGGGGGGGCGTGGCTGAGGCCTTCAGCCCTCCACCATCCTGGCTCAGGAGAGCCCAGGGCACTTCATGCACTGGTTACAGGTGTCAGGGGAACATGGCCAAGGCCCTTGGCACCCCGTGCCCCAGCTTGTGAGAGCCCAGGTGCTTTCTGAGGTGCCTTGATGGTTGTTGCTGGGCTGGTTATAGGTGTTGGTGGGGAATGGCCAAGACCCTCAGGCCCCAAACACCCCAGCTCCAGAGAGCCCAGGGCACTTCCTGTGTCAGCTCAGTGGTCATCACTGGGCTGGTTGTGGGTGCTGGGGTGTGTGTGGCCAAGGTCCTTGGCCCCTCACCATGCTGGCTCCAGAGAGCTCAGGGCACTTCCTGCAGTGGCTCAGTGGTCATTGCCAGGCTGGTTCTGGGTGTCAGAGGGCGTGGCCAAGGACCTTGGCCCCCCACTGCCCCAGCTCATGAGAGCCCAGGGCACTTCCTGTGGTGGTCAGTGGTTGTTGCTGGGCTGGTTGCCGGTGTCAGGGGCCATGGCTGAGGCCCCCAGCCCTCCCACTTCCCTGGCTTGGTAGCCCGGGAGAATTCCAGTCCCTCTCGGTTTTATAGGTGTTCTTTGGTGATGTGAGACCTTTACTAGTTAATATCAAACTTTGTCTCTGGTCTGTGGGTATTTTGTTTTTTCTTCCAGTTCTGTGTTGGATTATTTGGTGTTCCCATCACTTAAACTCTGCACTGGAACTAATTTACTGTCTTTTGCTTACTTCTAAAAAGGGGGAACTTCCTGTGGGGACCAGCACTTGAGTTCTGTGGTTGAACTAAACTGTTGCTTTGCAGCTGATTCCCTGGGGATGGCTTTTTGTGCAGCTTAGGTTTTAATGGTTGACTTTATAGGTACTTCTGGCTCTTGTGAGATCCAGTACACCTGGGTTATGTAGAAACTCTGGTCTGGGATTGGGTCTTTTCAGCAAACTGCACCCTCTACTGTTCTATATTCCTGACCAGTCTCCACTGAGTGGGTCTGTGCTGATTGGGGGGCAGATCTGCTGTTCTTGCTGTGCCCCAGTGTTCTCCTGGTAGACCTGTCTTCCCCACCACCCACACTCCAAACACTTCCCATGGGGCAGGCCATGTGCTGGTCCCTTGTGATAACTCACTGGCCTCTGAGTGGCTCCTCCTTTTCAGTTGTTATGGTTCCTTGCTCCTATGTGGGTCCATGGGAACCCTATTAGTAGTCTTGCTGCCCTGGAGGCCACTAAGGCCCTCTTCTCCCCTGCTGCCTCCAAGCAACTTCATAGGAAGGGCACAGCTGCAGATTTTGCCAGCTCCTGCTCCATGCTCTCACCAGCTCCACCCTTGAAGTGGCCAGGGTTTGAAATGGTGGGAGTGGTCCTTTCTTTCTCTCACTGTGGCTTCTCCCAATTTCATGAACTCTGTAGGTCTCTGCTCTCAGCTCTAGCGGCCCCAGCTTGGCTGTCATTGCTTTTTAATAGTTGTAAATTGGTTGATTTGTGGGAGAGAGTGATGCCAGAAACCATCTGTTCTGCCATCTTGACCGGAAGCCCATCTCCCCTCTCCTCATTTTGCTTTTCACCACAGCAGTAGCTCTTGCGCCTCCCTGGTGGTGCTTCCTATGCTCAGTGCAGTGGTGCAGCATGGAGACCAGCTCTGGCCACATGCCTGAGTTAGGCACAAACCCAAGGTGCTCCATTCTACCTGATATTAAGGCTTACTGCATATCTACAGTAATCGAGAAAGAGTGTGTTTGCAGACCAACAGAAAGAACCCAGAAATAGACTCACACAAATTTGTCCAATTGATTTTTGACAGAGATGCAAAAGCAATTCAATGGAGGAAGGATAGCATTTTCAACAAATGGAACTGACAGGATTGGACATACATAGAAAAAAAAAGTTCTAGACCTAAACTTGTTATATAAAAATTAACTCAAAATAGAAAGCTTGCTAAAATGTAAAGCTATAAAACTTTTACAAAAATCATAGGAGAAAATTCTTGAAACATAGTGTTAGCTGAAGTGTTCTTATACTTGACACAAAAAGCAGGATCTTTCAAAGGAACTCTTGTTAAATTTGGTAAACTTGGTAAATGTAACCTCATCAAAATAAAAATATTTTGCTCTGTGAAAAACCCTGTTAAGAGGAAAATAGACAAGCTGCAGAGAGGGACAAAATATTTTCAAATCATATATCTAACAAAAAGCCTTGTAACAATACAATCAGAAAATAGCAAAAGATATGAACAGACTTTTCACTGAAGAGAATATACAGATAGCAAGTAAGCAAGTAAAGACATCAAGTTACTCTGTATACAAATTCAATCCACTGCATTCCACTCCCGGTCCCCAAAGTTTGTGTCCATCTTACAGATAAATACATTTATTCCATCCCCAAAGTCAACTCAAAAGTCCAGAGTTTTAAGGTCTCATTTGTGAAATCAAAACAAATTATCTACTTTCCAGATACAATAGTGGAACAAACATAGGGTACATATTCTCATTCTAAAAGAGAGAAATAGGTCAAAAATAAGGGTTCTAATCAAGTCTAAACCCAGCAGGGCAGGCATTAAATCTTACAGTTAGTGAATCATGTACCTTGACTCCATATTTGAGGTCCTCCACATGCTGGTGTGGGGGTTGGGTCCCCAAGTCCTTGGGCAGCTCCACTCCTATAGCTTTCCTGGTCTCAGGCCACACTTCCGCTCTTCCAGCCTGTTGTTCCACTCTGGTAGCTCCACAAGTCTAGGGTCTCCATGGTGGTTTTGCTCCCATGGCTCCACTAGGTCTTGGTGGGGCTTGTCTGCTGCAAATCCAGCCCCACATTTCTGCTCAGCATTGCTCTAGCAAAGATTTTATGTGGAGACTCTGCTGTGACATATCTCTTCCTGGGCCCCCAGGCTTTTCCAAACATCCCTTGAGGTTAGGGTGGAGGCTCCCAAGCCTTCACAGCTCTAGCATTCTGTGAGCCTACAAACCTAACACCAGGTAGATGCTGGGGTGCTGGTGCTGGAAGCAGCTTCTTGAGGAGGCCCTGGGAAGCTAGTTTATGGAGGGCACCTCAGGCCTCTTCCTTGAGACCATTCTCTCTCCCTAGGCTTGTGGGCTGTAATGGAAGAGGCATCCTCAAAAATTTCTGAATGCCTTCAATATCTTTTTCACCTTCTCTTGATAATATCTTTCTTCCGTACTAATCTCCTTAGTAAACCGATTGCTGGGCTACACCCTTGCTTTCTGGTCAGGCTGAAAGTTTTCCAATTTTTTGCCCTCTGTTTTCTTTTGAATTATAAATTCTGGCTTTATGTTATACCTTTTCTGCCATAACTCAGCTTAGGCTGTTGAAAGTAGCCATGCAGCTTTCCGAATGCTTTGCTGCTTAGGAATTTCTTCCACCAAATACCATGAGTCAGCAACTTTAAGTTCCACATTCCATAAAATTTTGGGGCATGAACAGAATGCAGCCAAATTCCTTGCCAGTTCATAGTAAGGGGTGATCTTTGCCCCAGTTTCCAAAATCTCCTTCCTTCTTACATCTAAGATTGTCTTGGTATGGCCTTTACTGTCCATATTTCTATCAGTATTCTGGTCACCACCATTTAACCAGTCTTTAAGAATTTCCAAACTTTCCCCATTTTCCTTGTCTTCTAAACTCTCATTAGCAGCTAGACTTTTTCTAGCCTGCCCCTTCAAATTCTTCCACCCTCTCAACACCCAGTTCCAAAGCTGCTTCCACATTTTCAAGTGTTTGTTATAAACAACACCCCACTTCTCTGGTACCAATTTTCTGTATTAGTCCTTTTCTGTTGCTTATAACAAAAATACCTGGAACTGAGTAATTTTTAAGAAAATGAAATTTGTTGCTTACAGTTTGGAGGCTGGGAAGTTCAAAGTTCAAGGATCACATCTGGTGAAGTACTTGGTGGTGGTGACAGTGATGCAGGGGTCTCACATGGCAGACTGATAGAGAAGAGAGAGAGATAGCTCCTCATATACTCTCCTTTTAAAGCCCTCAGAACAACACCACGACCACCATTAAAGCATCAATTTATTATTCCATTTACTAAGGTATTGTCCTTGCAGTCTAATCACTTCTTCAAGAACCCACCTTTCAATTATCATAATAGGATTTCCAACTCTCTTAACATTGTCACAATAGGGGTTAAGTTTCTAACACATGGGCTTTGGGGGACACAAATTCAATCCACTGCAGTTATTAAGGAAATATAAATTATGACCATAATGAGATTATCACTACATACCTATTAGAATAGCTAAAATAAAAAATACTGACAAAACTAGATGGGATCAGAATGCAGAGAAACTGGTTCTCTCTTACATTGATGGTGAGAAGGTAAAATGGTGTATTCTTTTTGGAAAACATTTGGCAGTTTCTTACAAAAGTAAACATGCAATACTATACAAACTAGCAATTCTGCTCTTGGGCATGTATCCTAGAGAAATAAAAACTTATGTTCACATAAAAACATGCACATGAATGATCACAGAAGCTTCATTCATAATAGATAAAATTTGGAAACAAACCAGATGTCCTTCTAAGGGTAAAAGATCAAACAAACTGTGGTACCATGGAATACTACTCAGCAATTAAAAGAAACAAGTTATTAATATATGCCAATTTGGATAAATCTGAAGGAATTATGATGAGTTTAACAAAAGTGCTAATCTCTAAAGATTGCATGCTGTATTATTATGTTTACTTAGCTTTCTTGAAATGTCGAAATTACAGTGTAGTGTTTTCAGGGATTAGGGAACTGAGGTGGGAGGGAAGTGGCTTTAGCTATAAATGGGTAGCATGGGGAATCCTTGCAATGGAACTCTTTTTTAATCTTGGCTGTGGTAGTTGTCACACTGATCTACACATGTGATAAAATTTCATACTATTAAATATGCACACACATGGAAACAAGTTCATGTATAACTGGTGTAATGTGAATAAGTTCGGAAGATTTTATCAACGTAAATTTTCTATTGTGATACTGTACTATAGTAATGCCAAATGCTACCACTGGGGAAAATTGGGTAAAAGTACACAGAATCTTTCTGAATTATTTCTTACAACTGCATGTGAATGCACAATTATCTCAAAATAATTCTTTTAAAAAGAAAAAGAAGTGGAAAATGCAGAAAATTATATATCATATGACAATATTTCTTACTAAAGTAGACAACAATAAGTACATTATTTTATGCACAGAAAAAATTAATTGTGCAGGTTTGGGCAAGCAATTGAATCTCTGTGCCTCTATTTCATTAGACAAAAATACGAGATTTAGAATAATTAATATCTAAAATCTCTTCTTCAGTGGTTGTGCAATCAGATCAATCTAAAATAGTGACTGTGGAACCAGAAACCAAACCTACTCCTAATCCCCTGCCTACAGAAGAGGAGAAAACAGAATCTAATCAGGAGGTTCTTAACCCAGAACACTATATTAAACATCCTCTATAGAACAGATGAGTACTCTGGTGTTTTAAAAATGATAAAAGCAAAACTTGGTAAGCAAACCTTCAGCTGATCTCTAAGTTTGATACTGTTGAAGACTTTTGGGCTCTGTACAACCATATCCAGTTGTCTAGTAATTTAATGCCTGGCTGTGACTACTCACTTTCTAAGGATGGTATTGAGCCTATGTGGGAAGATGAGAAGAACAAACAGGGAGGATGATGGCTAATTACATTGAACAAACAGAAAAGACCAAGTGACCTTGATCGATTTGGCTAGAGACACTGTTGTGCCTTATTGGAGAATCTTTTGATGACTACTGTGATGATATATGTGGAGCTGCTGTTAATGTTAGGGCTAAAGATGATAAGATAGCAATATGGACTACTGAAAGTGAAAACAGAGATGCTATTACACATATAGGGAGGGTATACAAGTAAAGGTTAGGACTTCCTACAAAGATGGTGGTTGGTTATCAGTCCCATGCAAACATAACTACTAAGAGTGGCTCCACCACTAAAAATAGGTTTGTTGTTTAAGAAGACTCCTTCTGAGTATTCTCATAAGAGACTGCCTCAAGCAATCGAAATTTGCGAGCTGAACCAGAGCCTCTTCAAAAGCAGAGTGGACTGCATTTAAATTTGATTTCCATCTAAATATGGTTAAGATATAAGGGAAGTTTCATTCGCCTTTGTCTTGTACTTCAGTGTTCATATTTTTAAAAAAAATTTTGGCTAGAGTATCCACGATCCCAAACAAAGAATTATAGTACAACATATCCCCAGAATCCATAAATGGCCCACTCCTGTAATAACTTAGTAGAATTACCATTACAAACACATTTTAGTCATTCACAATATTCAAAAAATAACTTGCATTTCTATACCTAATAGGAAAAAAATTCTGTTTATGTTCCATTGTATACAGGAGCATATTTTGCTGGATTGAAAGAATATGATGCATACAGTTTTCTAGCAATTTTCTGTTTCTTTTTACAGCATTGTCTTTGCTGTACTTTTGCTGATGGCTGTCAGATTTTAATCTATTTGATTCTGATTTCATTTTTCATTTGTTTTGATTTTGTTTTTTTCCTCATGTATCATTGGTGAAGGATCCAGGAATATGACACAAAGGTGGAATAAACATTATTTTTGTTCTTTCTTTGGTAATTATTTTGTTTTTTGTAACTACAAAGCTTTGCTACAAATTTATGCATTTCATTCAAATCAGTGAACCATGTATGTGTGATTTCGTAAACATAATTGTGGATTATAAAACTGTAACATAATAATGACATTCCTAAATAGATCCTAAATAGAACTAGTATGACTGTTTTTGTATCTTTATGCTGTATTTTAACACTTTGTATTACTTAGGTTATTTTGTTTTGGTTAAAAATGGCTCAAGTAGAAAAGCAGTCTCATTCATATTAAGACAGTGTACAAAACTGTAAATAAAATGTGTACAGTGAATTGTTTAAAAACATAACAAAATAAAATCTCTTCTTGCTTCAAATAATCAATAAGAATGGACATCTGGAAAAAGGTAGGATTAAAAAATGGGTTTGAAGTGTAGTTAATTAGTGAACCAGTGAAGGTATATTGAATATAGGGAGAAAACACAACTAGGTAAATTGAGGGTAAAGTGTCAGAGCACTTTAAAATCTACAGATTGAGATTTTTGTTCTCTCTGTTAGGTAGTTCAGAACTGTAGAGATTTGTGGAGCTGCTTAATTGCTTGTAAAAATCTAATCTTGTAGCAGTTAGGCAGGGTTGAATGTGACAGTTGATGACGAGTAAAACTGCATGAGTTGGTCAGTTAAATAGATCCTGAATAAAATCTTTGGCTCTCATTATTGGGTTGTTGATTCAGAATTTGACATTGGGTTGCATGTCTGGGGAGACACATTCACCCAAATAGCAAAGATTTCTTATAACTGCTGAATTGAAGATAGACCAGAGATTAAAAACCAACTAAATTTTCAATTAGTTTCTTGATTCCTAAATGTAATTATCATTTTTTCTTATTTTTAAAAAATAGCTTTTTAAAACTATAAAAAGATTTTAAAATCAGTGCCTAGAGAGAAAAACCTTACATATCATGTAGAGTAATAAACTAGCACTAGAAGTCCTTCGTTTTATTATTTGGCTCTGTTACTAAATTGCCATGTGACTCATACTTTCTGCACCATAGTTGAGGATAGACAGGTATAAAGGAAGGAAAATACTATTTACCTCTTACTTTGCAGAAAACAATATGAAATTTAATTAGGTAGAAGTTATGTTTAATGGTTTAAGCTCCTTAAATGATAATTATTTACATAGTATATCCTACTTACATTAATTTTTGAAAATATGGAGAAGTATCAGGTGAATTTTGAAAAATAACCTCATAAAATAGAATGTCAAAGCTTATTTTACTGGGTCACCAAAAGTAATGAATTTCACTGCTCCTTTTTTATTTTCATTTTTTTTTGTCTTGGATGCAAACCTAATTTTAAAAATGCATTGTAGTGCTGAATACAGCTGGTGGAAACAAGCTTTTCAACAGCAGAACCTCACAGCACCAATCTCGGGGTGATGTGGGCCTAGGGAGCCTCTGGGCAAACCAAGTTCTTCTCTGGGTTTGTTTTTCAGTCCACAAGGTGTAACTGTCTCCTCAAAGGAGCGCTGACACAGTCAGCAAAGCTCATAACAGACAAAAATCAGCCATTTACACAATAAAATGGAACCTGAAAAAGAAAGAGAAGGTGGTCTATCAGTTGGTATGTTACAAAATCTCACTGCTTTTTAATTTTATTTTTATTGAAACAAAATTGTGCATATCTATGGTGTAAAACATTAAATATCTATACCTTCTACATTAAAACAAGTCTATTTATTACAAAATTAGATTAGGTTCAATCACTATAAAATCATGAATATTCCATAAGTTTTGTTTTCTATGTAATATGTAAACAAAGCTATTACTCCCCTGAAGTTTGATTTAGGGTAAAGTGTAAAATTAAACCTTTATTTATAAGAAATTTTAAAAAAATATTTTCAAAACAGTAGATTTAGTGAAAAATGAGAATTATCTTATGGACTAAGATTGCATTTTTTTCTTTCCTTGATACATGAATTTTCTTTCATAAAAAAATAACATAATAGACTTCAATCATAACCCTTTAAGTAGGTTACGAAAAAAATCTTTTAAAATGAAAGTATGGATTATTATGAATTTAATAAAAAAACAAAATAAAGCAATTTTCTGTTGATTTGCACTGAGACAAAGAGATATAAAGTTAGTGAAACTTGGGCTGGACACAACTGACTTGAAAACTTCAAAAATGATCATTGGGAAGTTGCTGTCCAATCCCATAGCTAATATAAGAACTTTAAACTGGGCACCCTTGTGGATGCTATGTGGAGCAAGGGAGATGTGGGTTCATTATAAGAAACTCAAGCTATACATAAAAGTGTAAAGATGAAAGAAAAAAAAGAAATTTAAAAAATTACCCCAAATCTCACCACCTATACATATGTTTCCAGGAGAGATAAACTAGCACTTTATATATCCATGTTATTTTGAATTCTGTGTTAGATTACCTCATATAGAAGCAAAGTTGTAACATTTGTATGTGGTTTGGAAAGGGATGTTTTTTAAAAAAAAAAAAACAACAGCAATTGTAACCCAGTCTTATATTTCTTTGATGGAATGCTACTCAGTTTGGTTTGACCAAACTAAGAAATGCCAATAAAATGAAATAGATTGTTTTTTGCACCTGTTTAAAGAGATTCAGAGTACTGGAATTCACACCTGTCCACAAAGACATATTCTTTATTCTCAAGAACTTTTGCAAAGTCCTTGGGATACCACCTAAAAAGGAGATCTAGCTTAGGGAATGAAAGATAACTGTTTAAGGCAGTGAGTACTCTAGCTTCCAGTAGGCATAGAAATTTCTGGGAAGCTTGTAAAACAAGAAGATTCCTACTCCCATCCCTGAGACTCTGAATCAGAAGGTCTGTGGTGAATTCTGTAAATATACCTGTTTCATAAGCTCCCCAGCCCTCACTTTGAGAATCACTGCTATAAAGCAAGCCACTTGAATCCATTTCCCTGTGCTTCTGATACCGAGGTCTTTGATGTATAAATATGCTTTCCTTGGGCTGGAATAAAATGTATCATGCATCAATCATTTAATTTAACCGTGTTTCAGGTTTTCCATATACAGGCATACCTTGGAGATATTGCAGATTTGGTTCCAGAGCACTGCAATAAAGTGAGTCACACAATTTTTTTTGGTATCCCAGTGCATATAGAAGTTATATTTACACTATATTATAGTCTAAAAGAGCAATGTACAAAACTTAATTTAAAAAATACTTGCTTCTGGGTGACTAAGAGTTAGTAGGACTGGGGAAGAAGGTTTCCTTCTGCCTCTTAGTATGCAGTTTGAAGAGCAAGGCTGGCCGAGGGAAGGGTGTGGGTGAGGGAAAATGGATCCTGAGGGAACAAAAGTCTGAAACCTTAGCGCTCCTGTTTAGCTCTGAAAATGGCTCCTCCCTTTGTGTAACTGCGCTGGGACTCGTTTAAGTAATTGACTTGCTGCTGAAATGGATAGCTACCAACTTCTAAAATGTTGAGGCTGAACATCTTCATTTTCCTGGGAAGAAAATGGAGGCCCTGAGATAGAAATGGACATGTCTGAAGAGAAAGCCCCAAATTACAAATCCAAGGAAGTCATATCAGGCAAATACAATTCCTCGTTCCTTCATCTCCCTCCACATCCTCAGAAAATGAGGTGAGCACTTTCCCTTTCTATCATTATCCCCAGCCACAAATGTTAACACGAACATTCATTGTTCCTCTGCCTCCTTTTCTTTTTCTTCTGTTTCTTTCCTTTCTCCCTCTTTCCGTCCTCTCTCTCTCGTCCTCTCTTTCTTCCTTTTTTTTTTTAACCATCTCATGCCTGGGAGTAAATGTCAGAAAAACATTTATTTTCTTCCCATTTAGGTTAATGGCTGAGGCTAAAAGTCATAAAAGGCAGATTAACAAGAGAAGAGCATATAAATCTATTTAATACAAGCTTTACATGACATGGAAGCCTTCAGAAATGAATACCTAAAGAAACAGGTAAACTTTTATGTCTAGGTTTGATGAAGAGGCAGATAGTCATGCAGAAGTATGACTGAGTGAAGGGGGTATGATCTAATGGTAATAAACAGGGGAGGGGGAATTTAGCAAGGCCCCTTTGTTCAGATTCTTCTCTGTGTCTTGGATCTTTAAAGATAAAGGTGGTCCTTTCCCCCAGGTACAGGGAGGATACCTTTTGAATGAGGGTCTTATGACCTGCATCAAGGGAAAAGAGTGAGGGGGAGATAAGAGTGACATTTCTGCTTTTGCTGTTTTCTCAAAGGCCATGCTGTTGTATTTGGGGGTAGTGTATCCTGAACCCCATCCACATATACAAACCTGTCCCTGATCCCATGGGCAGAAAAGACGCATGGAAAATATTTCTTTATAAATGATGGAATTGTGAGCACACTTCTCTCTCTCCCACTTGATGCTGTGAATCACATCTTGCTAACATTAGCCTCATCCTGTGGGAGCTTGTTACCACAGCTCTTCTTTCAAGTCTGAAAAAGTGCTAACGGTGGTAGCAAGAGAACACCCACACTTAAAAGTTGCCCAAAGCTTCTGGTTTGTAAAATCCCCTTTGCAAAGGGAGTTTGACTGGTTCTGTACCAATTTGGCCTGGTAGAGTGCGGCTTGCTTTCTGCTTTTTTCCCTTGTTAATATCACAAATTGTCCATAACGGAGACTAACAGCCTTAAGAGCTTTTTGAAAATAAAATACTACACTTAAAAACAGTTTTAATTATATGAGGGAAGATATGATTGTGCATTTAAGTAACTGAATCTGAGGGTCAATAACATATCTTTAAAAACATCCAACCACTGTACTGCTTTCCTTTTCTTCCTCAATAATCTTATATTTATTTCATTTGTAATGGTTCGCAGGTCGACTTTATTTTACCTGTGTGGATTTTTGACACCCACAACAAGGCTAAGTGTTTTTTTTTTTAAGAAAAAATGCATATTGTTTAGAGATGAGTTGAGAAAACTTGGGGACTTTTGCTTATGAATACATATTGCCTGGGAGTAAGATATGATATAGATATTTCTTTAGCTTGAATGCCAAAATTTGATAATACAATTTAGTTATAAAAAAGCAAATATCACAAAAGTAAAAAAAAAAGATTAAGGATATTTGTTTATTAAACTGTTGGATGGTGCTGTGTCATTGCAGAAGGCAGATTTTCTTATTAGCCTTATGTTTCACAATTTGATCTTTAAATGTTTGGGAATACCTCAAGTTAGACAGTTGCATTGCAAATGAATTTTTGTTTTGGTGCAGCCCTGTACTGCTTCCTTAGATTTTGCAGACATGCTAAACACTACATTTCATTATTATGCAAAATACAGAACTATTTTACCTAGCTATCTTTTGAGTAATAATTCAACAAAAGTCATTTTTAAATAATTAAATATGATTTATTTTTTTTGACATTGCTGGTGGTTTTAACTTCCATTTGGTTTCAAATCTTGCGAGTGATTGACATCTTTGTGAAAAGAGAAAAGAAAAAAGTGTTAGTTGCTAAAATAATATAAAAATGACTGAATCGGGGACAAATAATATGAAAAAGAATGCTTGAAACTCAACATATTTAGGTGTATATACTAATGAGAAACCATGAGAATAAAATGGAAGTGGAAAAATATAGAACAATTTTGAGTGGAAGAGAAATTTCTGGATGCTAAAATTATGTAAATGGTAGTGAGGGTAGATAGATACTGTGGCTTACTTACCCAGTGAGTAGAAATTTGGGGAACAGGGATATGTGACATTTACAACATGAAGTTATACCATTGCTTGAGGCCAAAGTAAAAAAGGCAACCTAATAGTAAGGTTTCAGTGAGAAGAAGTGCGGTGGAACATCTTTCCAGAGGATACCCATATCCTATAAATTCAGGAACTACTCTTTAACTAAATGATTTCTACAAAGGATGTAATAGATAAAAAGGGAGTGTATGCAATAAACGTATTGGGAATCAAGCTACTGCAGTGCAGCTGCAATGAGAGATGCACAGACTATAAATACATGATCAGAATTACAATTGTTTTTTAAAAAGACTTTAAAATAGAGAAGGAAGTACAATTTTATCTTTACATTTGAAATTTTATTTTATTTTTTAAAATAGGTGGCATACTAAAATGATAATGTGCTGAGATTTTTTTTTTTATTATAATGTGGGAAGATAAGAGTGGGACTTGTGTGTTACTCATGCTTAATTATTTATTTTGGGGGACTGTTAAAGAAAAAATTGTTTATGGATCTTGTTAAAACAGTTAGGCAGACTTTATTCAAAATGGTTGCAATAGGCTATAGAGACTACTGCAATGGGGTTTTGCAATAAAGGAAAGAGATTAAGCCTGTATTAGTCTGCTTCTGTTGCTTATAATTGAGTACCTGAAATTGGGTAATTTATAAAGAAACAAAATTTATTTCTTATAGTTTTGGATGCTGAGAAGTCCATAGTACAGGAGGCATATCTTGGTGCTGATTCTCTACAGCAATTCAGGGCATCACAAGGCAGAGAATAGTCTGGGCAAGAGAGGGCTGGTCTTCTCACTTGTTCTCCTTATAAAACTCTCATAACTATGCCCGTTATTGCATGAATGGATCAATCCATTCATGTGTGCACAATCCTCACAGTCTAATCATCTCTTAAAGGCCACAGCTTTCAAATACCATAATTGGACTTTCCGCCCTCTTAGCACTGTTACATTGAGGGTCAAGCTTCAATGAGTTTTAGGGGGACAGTCAATCCACAGTAGGGTCCAACTATGAATACAATAAGAAAAAGTGGGAATTTATAGCTAAGAAGCAGAGTGGGGAGAAGCTCAGTAGTTGGAAAATTACTAAGAGGAAACATCAAAGGTAAGGAGGGATTCTGGCTAAACTGACCTATCAAAATTTTTGCTGATAACAGGCCAGGGTGATGGTGGAGGATAAGGAAACAAATCAGATTTTGAGATATCAAGGACTGGGAATTCTGGATAAACCAACATAGCAAGATTTTTGCTAAAATCGGTCAATGCAAAGATGGACATGGAAGTCCAAAAGTTGAGATCTAGTTGGGAAAGGGATTCAGGGGAGCCTGACTAAACTTTGGGCAAGTAGGGACTTCTTGTCAGGACAAATGAGAATCTATATATGAGAGCTCCCCATTGTTCCTTGGTTATAAATCCTCACTTACTCATGTTGTATTTGGAATCGAGCCCAGTTCTATACTGATGTCTCTTTCCCTGACTGCAACAGTCCTGAATACAATCTGCTTTTACCACTTTTATTACTGTCCGGCTCTGGTTTTCTTTGACAGAATTCACTGGTCACTGGAACGAAGGGGCATTTAAATTCATCTTTCAGATTTTTCCTAAGTCTTTATTTTCCCTTGGGAGGCCCAGTTTCTCTTGACATCATGATATTGGGTCAACTCTTGAGTATGGGGATTAATTGGTGTTCAGTATTTTCTTTTCTCTTTTTTTAGTAAAACTGAGACTCATTAACTAGTTCTTATTCTACTTTATGTACTGACCAGAGAAGCTACTTTAATGTGTTCTTGGATGTTTAAAAGGAAGAAAATATTTAAGGTTACTTAGAATAATGTCAGGCATAAGTGTGGAGTGTTATCTAAGGAATTCATGCTGCCCTCAGTGTTCGCTTTGGCATTATTGTGATTAATTCAAAGGCTACAGGCATTTTATTTAGAAAATCATAGAATCTAAGTTCTGGAAGGGACCTAAAAGTCATTCCTTCTAACTAGCCTTGATGCATGCATTCCCTTTAGACAGTGCCCTTCTGTCCCCCAAGTGATTGCCTTGTCTCTGTTTGACCCAGCTGCCTGAAAATGAGGGTTTGGAATAGAGCATTGGGATGGTACATATTGTGTTCAGCAGCATTTAGGTTGCTTAAAGTGCTTTGGGGACTATTTCTTAAGCTTTGCATTTATTTATGTGAGAATTATAATGGATTCCAATTTTATAAATAACTGGAAAACATTTGACCAAGCTTTCTCCATCCATTTTTTAGCTCTCCCTCCTTGATAGAGGTGAGTAACAATGAATAAATCTGGAATAATTTTGTATTCTCCTGGTAAAAATTGCTATTTGCACCAAATGAGTAAATAAATAATTTCTAATACTATAATAGTTTATTAATAACCAAAAAAGCAAAAAATTTTCTCCAGAAAGAGATTAAGAATCTCTGCCTTTGTATATTTTTAGCTTTTGCTCTAATAGTTTAAAACAGTTTAAGACAAAAAACATCAGTTCCCCACTATATTAGTCAGGGTTCTTCAGAGAGACAGGACGAATAGGAGACAAAGATAGGGACAGAGATAGAGATAGAGATAGAAACAGAGATATGAGAGAGGATTTATTAGGGCAATTGGCTGAGAAGTTCCAAGATAGGCTGTCTGCAAGTTGGAGAACCAGGGAAGCTGGTAACACGACTCAGTCCAAGTCTGTCTGAGGGCCTCGGAATGAGGGAAGCCAGGGGTGTGGGTATCGGTCTGCAGCCAAAGGCCTGAGAAAGTGGGGAGTTGGGGCACTGGTGCAAGCCCCAGAATCCATAGGCCAGAGAACCTAGAGTTCTGATGGTGAAGGGCAGGACAAGAAAGGTGTCCCAGCTTCAGAGGAGAAAGAGAAAAAATTAATATTTTTTCTGCCTTTTGCTCTATTTCAGCCTTAAGCCAATTGGTGCCCACCCACACTGGATGAGGGCAGATCTTCCTTATTCAGTCCATTGATTCAAATGCCAGTCCCTTCTGGAAATGCCCTCACAGACATACCCAGAAATAATGCCTTGCCAGCTTTCTGGGTAACCCTTTAGGCAGTCAATTTGACACCTAATATTAACCATCATACCACCTCATCTTACCCCATGCCTAGTCTTATTCCCCAGGTACAAACACTTCTTTTTATCCTTTAAAAAATATTTTCAATAGTTTTATTTAAGTAGCTAATACATGGACATGGTAATTCATTCTAACAATACAAAAGAGTATAAAAATAAGTTTCCCTTACTCTCCCCTGCTTCCTGCTCTTCTTCCCTAAACTATTACCAGTTACTACTGTATCATATCAGAGAAATTACATGCATATGCAAGCAATATGTATATTTCTCTCCCCATGTTTTCTACACAGGTAATAGCAAATTATACATACTACAGCCATTCTTCAGAGATATTACAGTTTCAGTAGCAGGATACCACAATAAAGCAAATATCTCAATAAAGTGAGTCACACATACTTTTGTTTTCCCAGTGCATATAAAATTTATGTTTATACTATACTGTAGTTTTTAGCATGAAATGCTGTTTGATAGCACTTTATCCACAGTAAAACTTTTTTTTCAAAATCGGAGCCAATCCTCTCAAACTCTGCCACTGCTTTTTCAACTAAGTTTACATAACATTCTAAGTCCTTTATTGTCATTTCAACAATATTTACTGCATCTTCACCAGGAATAGATTCTGTCTTAAGAAACTGCTTTTTTTGCTCATCTATAAGAAGCAACTCCTCATCTGTTAAAGTTTTGTCATGAGATTGCAGCAATTTAGTCACATCTTCGGGATTCACTCATAGTTATATTTCTCTTGCTATTGCCACCACATCTGCAGTTACTTTCTCCACTGCAGTCTTGAACCCCACAAAGTCATCCATGAGGTTTGGAATCAACTTCTTCCAAACTCCTGTTAATGTTGACATTCTTACCTCCTCCCCTGAATCACAGTGTTCTTAATGGCATCTAAAATGGTGAATCTTTTCCAGATGGTTTTTAATTTGCTTTGCCCAGATACATCAGAGAAATCACTATCTCTGGCAGCTATAGCCTTACAAAATGTATTTCTTAAATAATAAAACTTGAAAGTCAAATTTACTCCTTAATCCATTGAGTACAGAATGGATGTTGTGCTAGCAGGCATAACAGCAACATTTATTTCCTTGTACATCTCCGTCAGAGCTGTTGAATGACCAGGTGCATTGTTAATGAGGCAGTAATATTTTGAAAGGAATCTTTTTTTCTGAAGAGTAGGTCTTAATGGTGGGCTTGAAATATCCAGCAACCTATGCTGTAAACACATGTGCTTTCATCTTGGTTTTGTTTTTCCATTTATAGAGTACAGGCGGAGTAGATTTAGCATAATTAGTAAGGGCCCTAGGATTTTCAAAATAGTAAATGGGTACTGGCTTGAAAATAATGATAAAGTTTTGTGATATTAATATGTTAATTACCTTGATTTGATCATCACACACTGTATACACGTGTTGAAATATAACTCTGTACGCCATAAATATGTACAATCAATGCACATCAATTAAAAAATAAACAAATAAATTCACCAGCTGCATTAGCCCCTAACAAGAGTATCAGCCTCTCCCTTGAAGCTTTGAAGCCAGGCGTTGACTTCTCTCTAGCTATGAAAGTCTTAAATGGCATCTTCCTCCATTATAAGGCTGTTTGTTCTACATTGAAAATATCTTCTTTAGTATACCTGCCTTCATCAATTATCTTACCTAAATCTTCTAGATTACTTTCTGCAGCTTCTACATTAGCAGTTGGTACTTCACCTTACACTTTTGTATTATGGCCTCTTCTCTTAAATCTCATGAACCACCATTTGCTAACTTCAAACTTTTCTTCTGCAGCTTCCCCACCTCTCTCAGCCTTCACTGAATTGAAGAGAGGGCCTTGCTTTGGATTCAGTTTTGAATTAAGGGAATGCTGTGGCTGGTTTGATCTGTTATTCAGACTACTCAAACTTTCTCCATACCAGCAATAAAGCTGTTTTTGTTTCTTGTCATTTGTGCATTCACTGGAGTAGCACTTTCAATTTTCTTTAAGAATTTTTTCTTTGCCATCACAACTTGGCTAACTCTTTGGTGCAAGAGGCCTAGCTTTTGGCCTGTCTCAGCTTTCCACATGCTTTTCTCACTAAGCTTAATCATTTCTAGCTTTTGATTTAAAGTGAGAGATGCGTGACGTTTTTTCACTTGAACACTTAGAGGCCATTGCAGTGTTGTTAATTGGCCTAATTTCAATATTATTGTGTTTCAGGAAAGAGGGAAGCCTGAGGACAGAGAGATGGGGGAATGGCTGGTCAATAGAACAGTCAGAACAAACACAAAATTTATTAATTAAGTTTGCCATCTTATATGGGCATGGTTCATGGCACCTCAAAACACTTACAATAGTAACATTAAAAATCAGTGTTTACAAATATATTTTTAAAAAGAAAAAAAAAACAACAATCACAATACATTGAACTTTCAAAAAAAAGAGAACAGAGCTGTGGTTATTAGAGGTAGGAGAGAGGGTTGTGGAGGGGAGCTAGAGAGAAATCAGTTAAGGGTCATAAAAATCGATTACGTTTTGTAAACATGAGTATACTAATTATCCTGATTTGATCACCACATATAACACACAGGTATTGATATTCCAATCTGTACCCAACAAATATGTATAATCAATTATGTTTCAATATAAAAACTGTCAAAAATAGAAAAGCAATCACAGATCACCATAACAGATATAATAATAATAATAAAGTTTGAAATATTGTGAGAATTACCAAAATGTGACACAGAGAAAGAAGTGAACACATGCTGTTGGAAAAATGGTGCTGACAGGTGATCGATGAAGGGTTGCCACAAACCTTCAATTTGTAAAAAGCACAATATCTGCAAAGTGCAAAAAAGTGAAGCACAATAAAATGAAGTATGCCCATACCTAGAAGGTTATAATTGTTTCATAACTGATGTCATCTGTGTAGTAACGACAGGCAAAGAAGATTATAACTTGTACATTGTCATTTATGGGAAAATAACATCCATTCCATTCTCAGTGGATTAGAACAATTTTTATTATGATATCAACACATAACATGGAAGTGTTAAAAATTCAATTTTTAGGCCAAAAGAGTTTATGAAAATCAAAATATAATAAAAGATAACTTAAAATGTGATTTAAAATTTATTTTCCCTTAGTCTCTTCTTTTAGAACTTCCAAACTCACTATCACCATTTTTTTTTTTTTTTGGTTAGAAAGGAAGCCTTTAATCATTTAATTCAGTTTTACATAAACACACATTTCTACAGCCTACGATTTAACAAATGGCAATTTCTCTTTCTAGATCCTCACAATACCAAATAGAGATGGAAGTAGATGCATTAACTTTTCAGCTAGTACAAAATACAAAATCACTAAGCTAAAGCTTTTTTTTTTTTTTAAAAATACAAAACACAGCCAGAATATTTGAAAGTGATGAACTGGCCATTTTTGTCTGTTTTCAAGTTTACTGGCCCCTCTGTAAGTAATGGTCTCTTTTTGTGTCAGAAAAAATCCCATTCTTTAAAAACTTTTATTATTTGTATTTATTTATTTAATTATTCTATTTTTTAACTTTAACTTCTCAATATATATTGTAGTTGATTTTTGTGACCCTTTACCCATTCCTCTTTCCCCCCTCTCTCTCCCCTCCCACCCCACATCATATCTGTTCACTTGTCTTAACAAGTTCAAGGAATTCTGGTGATTGTTGTGTCTTCTCCCTGCCCCACTTTGTTTGTGAATTTATTTATTTATTTTTAGCTCACACAAATAAGTGAGAACATGTGGTATTTCTCTTTCTGTGCCTGACTTGTTTCACTTAACATAATTTTCTCTAAGTCCATCCATGTTTTTGCAAATGGTAGTATTTCATTCTTTTTTATAGCAGAGTAGAATTCCATTGTGTAGATATACCACATTTTCCTTATCCAGTCATCTGATGATGGACATTTGGGCTGGTTCCAACTCTTAGCTACTGTAAATAGTGCTGCAATAAACATTGGAGTACAGGTATCCCTTCAGCGTGATGATTTCCATTCCTCTGGGTATATTACTACCAGTAGAATAGCTGAGTCATATGGTAGATCTATCTTATTGTTTGAGGAACCTCCATACCATTTTCCATAAAGGCTGCACCATTTTGCAGTCCCACCAACAGTGTATGAGAGTTCCTTTTTCTCTGCAACCTCACCAGCATTTATCATTCTCAGTCTTTTGGATGTTTGCTATACTGACTGGAGTGAGTTGGTATCTCAAAATGGTTTTGATTTACATTTCCCGGATGCTGAGTGATGCTGAGTATTTTTTCATGTGTTTGGTGGCCATTCATTTATCTTCCTTTGAGAAATGCCTATTCAGCTCCTTTGCCCATTTTTTAATTGGGTTATTTGGGTTTTTTTTTTTTTTTTTGCTGTAAAGTTGTTTGAGTTCCTCATATATTCTGGATATTTATTCTTTGTCAGATGTGTATTTTGCAAATATTTTCTCCAACTCCATTGGTTGTCTTTTCACTCTGTTAATTGTTTCTTTTGCTGTGCAGAAGCTTTTTAGTTTGATGTTATCCCATTAGTTTATTTTTCCTTTAGTTGACTGTGCTTTTGGGGTCATATTCATGAAGTCTATACCCACTCCTACTTCCTGGAGTGTTTCCCCTATGTTTTCTTTAAGGAGTTTTATTGTTTCAGGATGTATATTTAATTCTTTATTCAATTTGGGTTGAATTTGGTATATGGTGAGAGGTATGGGTCTAGTTTCATTCTCCTGCATACAAATATCCAGTTTTCCCAGCATCATTTGCTGAAGAGGAAGTCTCTTCCCCAGTGTGTAGACTTGATGCCTTTGTCAAAGATCAGGTGGGTTGGTTTCTGGGTTCTCTATTCTATTCCATTGATTTTTTGGTCTGTTTTTATGCAAGTGCCATGCTGTTTTGGTTATTATAGCTTTGTAATATAGTTTAAAGTCTGGTAGTCTTATGTCTCGAGCTTTATTATTTTTGCTCAGGGTTGCTTTGGCTATGTGTGGTCTTTTGTTATTCCATGTAAATGTTAGGATGGTTTTTTTCTATTTCTGAGAAAAAAGTCATTGGAATTTGGGTGGGAATTGCATTGAATCTGTAGATAACTTTGGGTAATATGGACATTTTTACAATGTTAATTCTTCCAATCCAGGAGCATGTTATATCTTTCCATCTTCTTGTGTCCTCTCTAATTTCTCTGAACAGTGCTTTGCAGCTCTCTTTGTAGAGATTTTTCACATCCTTGGTTAACTTTATTCCTCAGTATTTTATTTTTTTGGAGGTTATTGTAAATGGGCTAGCTTTCTTGATTTATTTTTCTGCGTGTTTACTGTTGGAGTATAGACATGCTACTGATTTTTGTGTGTTGATTTTGTATCCTGCAACTTTGCTGAAATTATTTATCAACACTAAGAGTTTTTTTGTAGAGGCTTTAGGCTGTTTGATATACAGGATCATATCATCCACAAACAGGGACAGGTTAACTTCATCTTTCCCAGTCTGGATGCACTTTATTTCCTTCTCTTCTCTGAGTGCTCTGGCTAGTACTTCCAACACTATGCTGAATAGGAGGGGCGAGAGTGGGCATCCTTGTCTAGTTCCTGTTCTTCTGGGAAAAACTTTCAGCTTTCCCCATTCAGGATGTTATTGGCAATGGACTTATTATATATGGCTTTTATTGTGTTTAGATACTTTCCAACTTTACCTAAATTGGAGAGAGTCTTTGTCATGAAAGAATGTTGAATTTTGTCAAATGCTTTTTAAGCATCTATAGAGATGATCATATTGTTTTTTTCTATGATTTTATTGATGTGGTGTATCACACTTATTGATTTGTTTATGTTGAATGAACTTTGAATCCCTGGGATGAATCCCACTTGATCATGGTGGATAATTTTGTGTATGTGTTGCTGTATTCTGCTAGGTACTATTTTCTTGAAGATTTTTACATCTATATTCATCAAGGATATTGACCTATAGTTTTCTGTTTTTTGATGTGTCTTTATCTCATTTTGGTATCCAGGTGATATTTGCCTCATAGGATGAGTTTTGGAGAATGGCCTCTGTTTCAATCTTTTGTAATGGTTTGTAGAGAAGTGCTATCAGTTCCTCCTTGAAGGTTTGGTAGAACTCCACATTGAACCCATACGGTTCTGGGCTTTTCTTTGTTGGGAGCCTTCTGATAACAGCTTCAATCTCTTTTATTGTTATTGGTCTGTTCAGATTTTCTATATCTTCTTGCCTCAGTTTTGGTAGTTTGTATGTGTCCAGAAATTTATATATTTCCTCCAGATTTTCAAATTTGTTGGCATATAGCTGTTTATAGTAGTCTCATGATTTCTTGTATTTCTAAGGTATCAGTTGTAATATCACCTTTTTCATTTCTAATTTTTGTTATTTGGGTTTTCTCTCTTATTTCTTATGTAGCCTTTAGGTTTGTCAATTTTACTTATCTTTTCAAAAACCAATTTTTTGTTTCATTGATCTTTTGTACCATTTTGGGGGTTTCTATTTCATTTAGTCCCTGTCTGATCTTTATTATTTCTTTCTGTCTACTAACTTTGGTTTTGTATTATTCTTGTTTTTCTAGATCTTTAAGGGGAAGTGTTAGGTTGTTTATTTGCCATCTTTCCATTTTTCTGAAGTAAGCATTTAATGAGATAAATTTCCCCCTTAATACAGCTTTTGCAGTATCCCACAGGTTTTGGTATGATGTGTCATTATTTTCATTAGTTTCAAGAAATATTTTGTATTGCTGTTTAATTTCTTCTTGGATGCATATGTCATTAAGTAGAATGTTGTTTAATTTCCATGTGTTTGTATTGCTTCCAGGGTTTCATTTCTTATTGATTTCTAATTTTAATCAATTGTGACCTGAAAAAATTCATGGAATAATGCCATTTTTTTTTTTTTAATTTGTTGAGACCTGCTTTGTGACCTAACATGTCTATCCTGGAAAATGTTCTATGAGCTGATGAGACGAATGAATATTCTTATTTTATTTTATTTTATTTTTATTTTAACTTCTCAATATACATTGTAGTAGGTTTTTGTGACCCTTTACCTATTCCACTTGAGGTTGTTGGATTGAATGTTCTGTAGATATCTGCCAAGTCCAATTGGTCTCAATTGTTGCTTAGATCTTGTGTTTCTCTATTGATTTTTTGCCTAGGTGATCTGTCCAATATTGAGAGGTGGGTGTTCAGGTCCCCTGTTATTATGGTGTTAGTATCTTTGTCATTCATTAGATGTAATAGTGTTTGCTTTATAAATCTGGCTGCTCCAACATTGGGTGTGTATATATTTATGACTGTTATATCTTCTTGAAGGATAGATCCTTTTATCATTATATAGTGGCCTTCTTTATCTCTTTCTGGTTTTTGCATTAAAGTCCATTTTGTCGGGTATAAAAATAGCTACTTCAGCTTGTTTTTCATTTCTATTTGCATGGTATATCTTTTTCCATCCTTTTGCTCTTAGTCTATTTGTGTCTTTACAGGTGAGGTGAGTCTCTTGAAGGGACCATATTGTTGGGTCCATCTTTTTAATCCAGTCAGTCAGTCTGTGTCTTTTGCATGGGGAGTTTAATCCTTTAACATTTAGAGTTATTATTGAAAGATGTTGATTTAGTCCTAGCATTTTATTGATTAATATCTTTTATTCCTTTCTTTCTGATTTTCTCTTTGTCTTCTGTGTTCATTGGTTTCTAGGGGTGGTAGATAAACTATTTTTTCTCTTTATTGTTAGCATTTTTGTTTTACTGGTAGGTTTTGTTCTGTCTTGAGTATTCATGGCAGTGATTGTTGTTTTTCAAGTATGAAACCCAGTACGTCCATGAGAATTTCTTGTAAGGCTGGCTGTGTGGCAGGGAATTCCCACAGTTTATGTTTGTCTGAGAAATATACTATTTGTCCTTCATTTCAGAAGGATAGCCTTGCTAGGTAAAGTATTCTTGGCTGGAAATATTTGTCCTTTAGTATTTTGAATATATCATTCCATTCTTTTCTGGCTTTTAGGGTTTCTGATGAAAAGTCTGATGTTAGTCTGATTGGGGCTCCCTTACAGGTGATTTGCTGCTTCTCTATTGCAGCTTTTAGGATTTTCTCTTTGTCTTTGAGTTTTGCCAGTTTGACTATAACATGTTTTGGAGAGGACCTTTTTGGATTGAATACATTTGGGGATCTTTGGGCCTGATGAATCTGAAGATCTGTGATTTTCCCTTTACCTGGGAAGTTTCCTGCTATTATTTCATTCAGTAAGTTTTCAATGCCATTTCCTTTTTCCTCCCCTTGTGGAATGCCCATGGTTTGGATATTTGATCACTTAAGGTTGTCTGTTATCTCTCTTAGATTTTCTTCAAATTTTTAATTTCTTTTTTTTTCTTGTCTGCCTGTGTTAATTCAAACAGCCTGTCTTCAAGGTCAGAAATTCTCTCTTTTGCTTGTTCTAGCCTCCTGGTTAAACTCTCTGTTTTTTTTTTTTTTTTATTTCATTGAATGCTCCACAAGCTCTGCTACATTCTTTTTCATGGAATTGATTTCTTTGTACATTTCTTCTTTCAGGTCCTGTATATTTTTCTCATTCCATTGTGTTGTATAACAGAGTTTTCTTGTATCTCATTTAATTGCCTTAGAATTGTTGCTCTAAATTCCTTGTCAGTCATTTCAAAGACTTCCTGTTCTATAGGTTCTAGAGCTTGAGAGTTATTATTTTCCTTTGGTGGTCATGTGCTTTCATGATTTTTCATATTTCTGGTTTCTTTCCTTTGGTGTTTGGTCATTGTGGCAGGAGGTATCATGGTCCACTTGTTCCAACATGATGTCTGGCCTGGATCCTGAGAGGACTGCTGATTCTGAGCAGCAGGAACTATCCTGAGCTGAGGGTCCCATGGTGCCTGCCTGTTCTGGCACAACTGGTTCAAGGTGTGTGGGCCTAGTGGCTCTTGGGCCTCTCTGGGTAGCAGGGACTGACCTGGGCTGGGTGTCCTGCATAGCCTGCCTGTTATGGTGCAGCTGACTCAGGGCATGTGGGCCCAGTGGCTCTCAGGCCTCTCTCCATGGCAGGGACTGGCCTGGGCTGAGAGTCCCATGGTACTTGCCTCTTCCAGAGTGGCTGACCCAGGGCATGTTTGCCCAATGGCTCTTGGGTTGCTCTGGGCACTGGGGACTGGCCTCGGCTGGGGGTCCCTCAGCACCTACCTGTTCCAGTGTGGCTGACTTAAGGTCTGTGGGCCCAGTGGCTCTCAGGCCTTTCTGGGCAGCAGGCACTGGCCTGGGCTGGGGGTCACATGGTGCCTGCCTTTTCCAGCATGGCTGACTCAGGGCATGTGGGCCCAGTGGCTCTTAGGCCTCTCTAAGTGGTGGGGACTGACATGAGATGGAGGTCCCATAGCACCTTCCTTTTCTGGTGTGGCTGACTTGGGTTGTGTCTCATCATTGTGATTTTACCTAGTCAAAAGTTTATTATATAATCTCCATATTTGCTCAATAAAAGAAGCTTAAGATAGGAATCAACCTTCTGCCAGTGTCCATACCAGTGACAGCCACAGTCTATTTTAGGCAAATCTCCCGTGCAAGTCTTTCTTTATATTCCATGCCCTTACTTAAACAAAAGATTAGTGACATCAACTCTAACCCATATATACCCAAATTTCAGTCCCTTGTTCTACAACTTCTTTTTTTAAAAAATTGAAACATAATTGATTGAGCATATCTGTGGGGTACAGCATTGAATGAATATCAATACCTGTATGCAATATGTGATTCTTAAATCAGGATAATTGGCATATTTAACCTTTACATCATGTAATAATTTTTTGGTGGCCTTTTGCCATTTCTCACTAACTCCTCCTCCCCCTCCCACTTTCCTACTTCTGGTAGCCTGAATTCTGTTCTCTCCTTTTGAAAATTCAGTGAATTATTGTGATTGTTGTCTTTCTTTTTTATCTGTCTCTCTCTTTCTTTCTTTCTTTCTTTCTTTCTTTCTTTCTTTCTTTCTTTCTTTCTTTCTTTCTTTCTTTCTTTCTTTCTTTCTTTCTTTC
>NW_007728718.1:141567-156154 GCF_000696425.1 Galeopterus variegatus | reverse complement strand
TCCTTCCTTCCTTCCTTCCTTCCTTCCTTCCTTCCTTCTTTCTTTCTTTCTCTCTCTCTCTCTCTCTCTCTCTCCCACTTTTGAGTGAAGATGCCATATTTCTCTTTCTGTGCCGAGCTTACTTCACTTAACATAATATTTTCTAAGTTCATCCATGTTGTGGTGAATGGCAGATTTTCATTATTTTTATGGCAGGGTATATTGTGTATATATACCACATTTTTCATAGATGGACATTTTAGTTGGTTCCAACTCTTAGTTATTATAAATAGAGTTGTGATAAATGAGAAAGTGCAGGTATCCCCTCAACATGATGATTTCCTTTCCTTTGGGTATACACCCAGCAGTGGGATTGCTGGATTGTATGGCAGTTCTGTCTCTAGTTTTTTGAGGAAACTTCTTACTGTTTTCCATAATAGGTGTAGTAATTTACAGTCCCACCAGCAGTGTAGTAGAGTTCCACTTTGTTTGCATCCTTGCCAGCATTTGCTAATCTCTGTCTTTTTGGTAATGGCCAGTCTAACTGGAGTGAGATGATACCTCAATGTGGTTTTGACTTGCATTTCACTGATGCTAAGTGATGCTGAGCATTTTTTCATGTGTCTGTTGTCTACTTTCCTTTGAGAAATGCCGATTTAGCTTCTTTGCCCATTTTTAATGGGGTTACATTTTTTTACTCTTACACTGTTTGAGTTCCTTGTATATTCTGGATATTAATCCCTTGTTGGGTGCATAGTTTGCAAATATTTTCTCCCATTCTAGAGGTTGTCTTTCTGCTCTGTTAATTGGTTTTTTTTATTCTGCAAAAGCTTATTCATTAGATAAATCCCATTTGTTTATTTTATCCTTTGATGCCTGTGCTTTGGGGGTTGTATTCATAAAGTCTTTGCCTGGTCCTGCTTCCAGAAGTGTTTCCCCTTTGTTTTCTTTTAAGAGCTGTTTTGTAGTTTCAGATTGTGTATTTCAATCTTTAATCCATTGTGAGTTGATTTTGGGTATGGTGAGAAATACACAATTAGTTTCACTCTTCTACATGTGGATATCCAGTTTTCCCAAAACCATTTATTGAAGAAGAGGTCTTTTCTCCAATGTAAGTTCTCGGTGCCTTTGTCAAAAATCAGTTGGCTGTAAATATGTGCATTGATTTTGGGGTTCCCTATTCTGTTCCAATGGTTCAAATGTCTGTTTTTATGCCAGTGCCATGCTGTTTTGTTTACTATAGCTTTGTAGTATAATTTGAAGTCAGGTAGTGTTATGCCTCCTGTTTTTTTGTTTGTTTGTTTTGCTCAGGATGGCTTTGGCTATTGAGGGTCTTTATTTGTTCCATGCTAGGATTGTCTTTTCTATTTGTGCGAAGAATGTCATTGGTATTTTGATGGGGACTGCATTGAATTTGTAAATCACTTTGGGTAGAATGGACATTTTCACAACGTTAATTCTTTGAATCCAAGAGCATGGAATGTCTTTCCATCCTTTTGTATTCTCTTTAATTTCTTTCAGCAGTGATTTGAGGTTCTCATTATAGAGATCTTTCATCTCCTTGGTTAAATTGATGCTTAGGTACTTTAATTTTATGATAACTATTATAAATACGTTTGCTTTCTTGATTTCTTTTTCTGATAGTTCATTACTGGAGTATAAAAACATTACTAATTTTGGGGTGTTGATTTTGTGTTCTGTAACTTTACCAAAATCACTTATCAGCTCTTAGAAGTTTTTGGTAGGGTCTTTAGACTTTCCTATATGAAGGATCATGCCATCTGCAAACTGAGACAGTTTGACTTCACATTTTCCAATCTGGATGTCCTTTCTCTTTCCTGATTGCCCTGGCTAGTACTTACGATAGGAATGGTAAGAGTGGAAATCATTGTCTTGTTCCTGCTCTTCAGGCAAAAGCTTGCAGCTTTTCCCCATTCTGGATGATATTGGGGTGTGTTTGTTGTATATGCCTTTTATTGCATTGGGATACTGTCTTTTTACACCTAACTTGCTCAGAGTCTTTATTGTGAAGGGATGTTGAATTTTGCCAAATTCTTTTTCTTCATTTACTGAGATAACTATATGGATTTTGTCCTTGATTTTGTTGATGTGGTGTATCATATTTATTAACTTGTGTATATTGAACCATCCTTGCATCCTGGGATAAATCCCACTTGATTGTGGTGTATAATTTTTTGGTGTGTTGCTGTATTCTGTTTGGTAATATTTTGTTGAGGATTTTTGCATCTATGATCATCAAAGATATTGGCCTGTAATTTTCTTTTTTGTGTTGTATCAGGGTGGCTTCATAGCATGAATTTGGGGGAATGGCCCCTGTTTCAATTTTTTGGAACAGTTTGCCCACAGTTGGTATTAATTCCACTCTAAATGCTTCGTAGAATTCAGCAGTAAAGCCATTTGGTCCTGAGCTGCTTTTTTGTTGTTGTTGTTGTTGAAAGGTTGCTGATTACTGCTTCAATCTTGTTGCTCATTGTTGATCTGTTTAGGTTTCTACTTCTTCTTGGTTCAGTCTTGGTATAGTTTGTATGTGTCCAGAAATTCATCCATTTCCTCCAGGTTTTCAAATTTGTTGGCATATAGTTTTTTATAATAGTCTCTAAAGATTCTTTGTATTTTTCTAGTATTGGTTATAATGTTTCCTTTTTCATTTCTGATTTTTGTTATTCTGGTCTTCTCTCTTTTTAGTTACCCTCACTAATGGTTTGATTATTTTGTTTATCATCTCAAAAAACCAATGTTTTGTTATATTGATCTTTTGTATTGCTTTTTGGGTTTCTATTTCATTTAGTTCTACTCTGATCTTAGTTATTTCTTTCCATCTACTCATTTTGGGATTGGATTATCCCTGTTTTTCTAGTTCTTTGAGGTGTAGCATTAGGTTGTATTAATGAGATCTTTTGTTCTTTTGATATAAGCATTTATTGTAATAAACTTTTCTCTTAGTACTGCTTTTGCAGTAGCCCACAGGTTTGGTATGATGTGTCTCTATTTTCATTAGTTTCAGGAAATTTTTTGATTTCCTCTTCAATTTCTTCTTGGACCCATAGATTGTTCGGAATCCCATTGCTTAATTTCCATGTATTTGTCTAGTTTCCAGAGTTTTGCTTGTCATCAATTTCCAGTTTTAATCTGTCATGGTCTGAAAAGATACTTTAAATGATTTCTGTTTTTAAAAATTTGTTGTGACTTGATTTGTGACTGTACATGTGGTCTATCCTGGAGAATGTTCCATGCTCTAATGAGAAGAATGTGTATTCTGTAGTTGTTGGATGAAATGTTCTGTAAATATCTCCTGGGTTTAATTGGTCTACAGTGTGGTTTAAATTTTACATTTCTCTGTTAATTTTTTGCCTAGATGATGATCTGTTCAATGTTGAAGGATGTTCAGGCCTTCCACTATTATTGTATTGGAGTCTATCTCTTTCTTTAGGTCTAATAGTTGTATAAAGATACATCTGGGTGTTCCAATGTTGTGTGCATATATATTTATGATTGTTATGTCTTCTTGCAGGATAAATCCCTTTATTATGTTACAGTGGCCTTTTTTGTCTCTTTTTATAGTTTTTGGTTTAAAGTCTATTTTATCAGATATAAGAACAGTTACTCTTGCTTGTTTTTCATTTCCATTTTTGTAGTTGATAATTTTCCTCCCCTTCACTATTAGTCTGTGTGTGAGGTGAGTCTCTTGAAGATAGCATATATTTGGGTCTAGCATTTTCATCCAATCAGTCAGTCTGTGTCTCTTGAGTGGGGAATTTAATCCATTTACATATAGAGTTGTTATTGAAACATATTGTTTTACTTCTGGCATTTTATTGATTTTCACTTGGATGTTTTAAATATCTTTTGTTCATTTCTTCCCCTTCCATTGTTTGCCTTTGGTGTTTGTTTGTTTTGGAGGTGATGAGATATAGTTTCTTTCTTTTTCTCATTTGTATTTTTGTTCTACCAGTGGGTTTCATTATTTCTTGTGTATTTATGGTAGCGATTATCATTTTTAGAATTCCAGATGCAGTACTCCCTTGAGGATTTCTTGTAGGCCTGGTTGTGTGGTGTGAACTCCCATTGTTTTTTGTTTGTCTGGGAAATATATTATTTCTCCCTCATTTCTGAAGGGGAGACTTGCTGAGTAGGGTATTAATGGCTGGCAATTTTTTGCTTTTAGTATTTTGAAGATATCAACCCATTCTCTTTTGGCTTGTAGAGTTTCTGTTGAGACATCTACTGTTAGTCTGATGGGGACTCCCTTATAGGTGCTTGACACTTTTATTATTTCATTGAATAGGCTTTCAATGCATTTTCTTTTCTCCTTGCTTTCTGGAGCACTGATGATTCACATGTTTAGACTCTTAAGGTTGTCTGCTAGCTTGCTTAGAATTTCTCTTGTCTGGGTCAAGATCATATTTTTTTTCTTCTGCTTGCTCTAACCTGCTGCTTATGCTCTTGGTTGTTTTTTTGTTGAATGAATCCTTCAGGTCCAGGAGTTCTGCTACATTCTTTTTTAAGGTATTAATCTCTTTGTAAATTTCTTCCTAATATCCTGGATATTCTTTCTCATTTCATTGTGCTGTCTGAATCTTCTTTTATCTTATTGAGTTTCATTAAGATTGTTACTTGGAATTCCTTTTTAGTCATCTCAAGGGGTTCCTACTCTATGGGATCTGTTATTTGAGAATTATTGTATTTCTTTGGCACTGTCTTATTTTCCCATTCCCAACCCCCCATATTTTTAGTATCTGGTCATCTGGTAGAGCAGTTGATTCTTCTCTTACTCTGGAGTGGGCTTACTCCTGTAGATGTGCTTTTTATTGACAACTGAGTAGGGTGTTTGAGTATTGGTTCCAGGTAGACACAGCCATATTCAATTTTGGACTTGTGTGTGAGTGCCTTCATGGCCTAGGCACTGGGGTATAGTGATTTCTTGCTGAGGTTAGTGATATTATGCCAACTCATCAGGGGCATGGGTGAGCTCTCAAGGTCTCAGAAGTGCCTAGGTGCCCTGTCATGCTCTGGCTGGGGTGGGTGACACTGGGTGGGCTTGTTGGCATCTTGGCTGGTTTCCTATGACCCAGATGGGTGCACTAGGGTATATTGAAGTTGTGCAGATTGAATGGGTGACCCTGGGTGGGATTTCTCTTTCTTCTTTCTTCCATGCAAAAGCTCCTTCTGGGTCTTTGCATTCCCAGTTGGGGGATGGGTTGGTAGTGATTGGGAATTTTCTTCCTTACTCTAGTTAGGTATCCAGGTTTCTGTGCTCTCAGGGAATGCCACGTATGTCTCTCCTAGGATGAAGGCAGTTGTGTGGACAGCTGCATATACCTTCCACCCCCACATGTGCTACCACTTGTGTCAGCATAATTCCTCCTGATGGTTGGATCACTGGGTCATGGGTCTGCACTGGCTCTTTCCCTGGGCTCCACTGCTGATTCTCAGATCAGCAGTTTCAACTGCTGCAATAAAAGGCCCGACAGATGGCCCCGTGGCACACTCGGGAGAGTGCAGCGCTGGGAGTGCAGTGACGCTCCCACCACGGGTTCGGATCCTATATAGGACTGGCTGGTGCACTCACTGGCTGAGCGTGGTGCAGGTGACACCACAGCAAGGGTGTGATCCCCTCAATGGTCACGAAAAAGACAAAAAAAAAAGAATAAAAAAAGAAAGGCCCGATAGTGATAATGATATTGGATTTGGCTTTAAGAAGTCACTGGTGACCTTTCTGAAAGCAGAAAACATATAAAACATTAAAAAATGGCTTTAAATTAGGAAATACATGAAAATTAATATATAAACACTGCAAAATATACATTTTTAACATGGCGATGTGATTAGCTAAAATGAAATCTTCCTCAGAATAAACTTCAAAAAACACAGGAGAATTGTGTCAGTGCTCTTGACTGAAGTATAATTGTACATATATGATTCAAAAAGAGTATTTAGACAAGACTAGCCAAGTTGGGCCAAAGCTGGATACATCCCAAATTAAGTGGAATTGAGTTACCACTCAAACACTCATTTCCACAGGATAAGCTTTGGCAGATTTGTCTTTCTTACTGAAAAGTAAGGCACAAACAACCTAATAGGGAATTTTGGCAGGGTGGGAGGTTATAGACTAGGGAGGTTAAGTTGTCATTTTCTCAACTTATTTTCTGTATCTCTTTTCATCCATGCAAAACATGTCTCTAAAGGCTCAGGTAAGCTGCCTTGTCTACCTTTGGTTGCTTCAAGTGCTTACTAAGATCACCTAATAGATCAGCCACAATTTTGGCCTTGTCTCCAGTAAGGAGTTGAACCTCTGAATGGGACGAAAGCTGGCAAGAGCATGTAAAGAATTTGATGCTGCTAATTTCATCTTTTTAGAAGTGATTCTTCTAATGCAGCAGTTAACAAGGTCTCATTATTTTCTTATGTAATTCTTTAACAAATGGAATTTGCTATAGGGAAGTCTCTGTCTGATTTTTATTATCAGCCTAAGCAATACAGATTCCCTTCTTTATTCACTCTCCTACGGAACACAAGTCAAGCTACCTCCTAAAATAAAGGGAGTCATAGTAAACCTTCTTCTTGTGCCATATCAGAATTATTTACTTATTTCATTTTATTTTAAAAAGTAAAACAATGAAACCACAACGAAAAACCTGTATTATTTTTTTGATATACAATGTGGTTGATTATTGTGGCCCATTACCAAAACCTCCCTCCCTGCTCCCTCTCCTCCCTCCCACCCAACAATGTCCTTTCTGTTTGCTTGAGGGAGAAAGTTATTAAAACTTTTGCAAGGCAAAGCTTTACTTTGAAGTTTAATATAGAGAAGGGTGCTTTTGAGTTGCTTAAAAGTTCAGATCATGGACATGAAAGGGCCAAATTTTCTAAAACTCATTATTTTATCAATCTGATATAAATTCAGACTTGTTAGCAAGATGTTTAATAGCAAAATGGCTGTGTTTGTTTGCAACAGGGCCATATACTTTAATATTTCATAGGAAACCCTCTCACGGGGAAGTAGCTAAGAGATCTTACCCAGATGTCCAAGTAGATAAAACAGGAACTCACTATTCTGTTTAAAGTTGGCTCTCCAACAATACCACATAAGCCAAGTCTTTTGTTTATACCAGGACTCTAAAAATATGTATGATCTTAAAATCTGCTGATGTCAAGAAATGGAAAAAAGGTCATAGGAAGAAAATCAAGAGGATTTTGTACTCCAAGCATTAACAGCAAAAGCCATGGGCATAAAAATTTATAACTTCATAATTAGTTTTTTTTTAAAAGTCACCTTACTTGTGCACCAATGTGACAAATTGGGATAATGCACTGGAGCTATGCTACAAGATGATGCAGTATATGTGCAATTTCCAAGATTTTCTTTTGCCAATTGTTTTTAAAAAATGTACACAGTGTAAAAGCCCCCTTTTCACATATCTTGAGTAGTGTGGAGAGAAAAAGAAAATAAGAGAAAACTTTACAGCTGCACTCCTTAGTCTCTTGTGTAGGTTTCCCTTTATTGTTATCATTGGCTTCAAATTATATGCTATTCTGTTTGTCTTGTATCTGTCTGCTTCCTTTTGATGAAGGCTAAGGGTTGAAAGAATAAGAAGAACAAAACTAAACAAAACCAGACAAATAAAGCCTCCTGCTTATATTTGCTGAGATTTAAACCTGCCAAATGCTGAACAAAAAAATTAGTTTGTCCCAAGTGCAACCCGTTCAGGTATCAGGATGCTAAGGACATTTTTAGTATTTTAACTATAGAATAGTTCATGCTAAGAAAGTGTGTGGGGAAATATTTTTGCATTTCTAAAAATTTACCAGTTTTTCTTTCCTAAGAATATGTTTCAAAGGAGCATAGGGTAGTGGGAAGATGGACTAGAGAAACCTAGGAAGTGTTTCTCCCACAGAAACCAGAACAGGTCCACCACTATCAGCCCTGCACTCACTGATGACACGGTCAGGACCCAGGAACATTGCCTGCATTCCCACTGTGAGTTTCACCCCAACCCACACTGCTGTCACCTTCAGCACAGCTCCAGCCACTGCTATTGCTGGTAGCCATCCAAACTGGTGCTACTGTTCTACCCAAGCCAACCATGCACAGGATCCCTGCCCACACTGCTGCACCAGTGTCGGGCTGGATCACAGACCCCTCTACCCTCTCCTGTGCAGGTCCTGATCCAGGTAGTTGAAAAAAAGATTCTGACAGCTGATAATGGGATAGACATGCTTTATTTCAGACATGTGCTCCACTGCCAGTGCTTGGAAGACATTGTCTTATATACCAAAAGTACAAAATAGTGGCAAGGAACCAATGGGTAAATAGGCACACATGCACACTAACATTACTCTTACATAACGTGTTTGCAACGGATGTGCTGCATCATACCCAGCCAGATATGAGGTGAGAGGGCCTGACAAAACTAACTCCATTTTCCTTACACCCCACCCCTTCAGGGTCTCTCACCATACAATCTATTCTTCTGTGATCTTCCGCGATGTTCCCTTAGCGAGGATGTCTGACCCTTGCATCCATATAACCTCCATACTTATTATATATTCAGTACACCTTGAGGCTTGTCCCTATAGCTCTAGCCTTTCAACTATTAGCCATGAAAACACCATCCACATGCATGTCCAGTTAGTAGTCATCATTGGGATGACTTTCCAGAGGAGTACTACAGCCACACTGGTAGGAAACTCAGTACATATTCATCAAGATGACACATTGGCCACACTAATGTATGTATGTGCCTACAGCTACAGTACTATGGGCGAAAAGACAAAAGGGTTATTGGCACCAACAGAGGGAGTTCTTGTCTCTCTGGCAGGATGCATGCCAGTTTACCATCATGGAAAGAATAGTTGCAGAAACAGGTGCTGTGGCTCTATGCAACAGAGCCTCCACTGGAGGGGGCCTGCCCTTGTGGGGTCTGTTGTTTAAGATCCTGTCAGCCATAATCGTTGTGTCCACCCCTTCAGGGATAGGGGTTGGGCAGACAGCCTTAGTCCCTTTTTCAGAAGACCATTGTACCATTCGATCATTCCCACCGCCTGTAATGTACATGTAATTTCCACTGAATGGACAACCGAGAAGCCCACTTCTGTACTTCATGTGCAGAAAAGTGGGTTCCATTATCACTCTCTATGACCAGAGGTCAATTGTACATGGCCTTAAGGCTGTTCAATGTCTTAATAATGCTTACTCAGTCTGGGGCCTTACAGGGCCATACAAACAGAAGACCTGTAGCCATATCAATGGCTGTAAAAATGCACCTGAAATTCTCTGATGTGGGAAGTGGTTCAAAAAATCCACTTGCCATTGAGTCAGGGGCACCCTTCCAAGGATTATCTGCTCATTGGTATGTGGCACCCCTTGGGGGTGTGGACTTCCTTGAGAGTACACTGGACAAATGCAACACATGTTTATTACAGCTTCCTATTTTATAGGTAGGGCCCATCTTTGAACAGCCATTCACATGATTTTGCTGCCAGCATGCTGCAGCCAATGATGTAACCATTGGGCTACATCTGTCGTTGGAGCTCTCTCCAGCCATCTTACCTTAGCCAGCGCATCAGTATGGCCATTAGTGACCCAAAGGATGTTGATGGAACATTCTGTAGCACTATGTCTCTCATGCTGTCTGTAAAATGTTCATCATCCAGGCCACATGTGCTCATATTAAATATGGACTAACTCATCCCCAGCTTCCAAATTATTTGAACCAGCTCGGCATACGTTTGCCACCTACTCACAGATTTGGGCAGTCCTCCAGCATTTGTCCACATGGTCTGGATGGCTTCATTCACCCACTCCATTAGAGAGTGGTCATCCTGTGCTGGTGTGTATCTGCAGCTGTTCTGTAGCTGCTGCCAAAGGGACTGATGCATGGTAATGGAAGCCAAATTTTCCATCTTCTCACCAGAACACATCAAGCCATACACCCCTAGGTCCCACAGCCACAAAAGCCAAGCAGCTAGGGGTTCACCCTGTTTCTGGCAAAACTATTTCCCCAAGTCCACCAACTCAGCATGATTGTAGGGGACATAAGTAGTAAATTGGGTCACTTGTGGGTTGCCTACCCATTGTCTGTCTGGTCTCATGGGCTGTTAATTCTTCAGTTTTTGATGCACAACAGGTCGTGCCAGGAGACGCACAATCTCCCCCAGCTCACCATTGGGTTCATCATCATCCTTGGTGTCAAAAACAGGAGTGACCTGTTGCTGTACTTCAGCATCCAGAACAAGTACCTGTGCTTCCACAAAGTCTGCTTTCTGCTGCAAATCTCGAAGTCGTGCTGCTTCATGGAGTACCTGGTCCATGTTCACTCATAGTACAGTGAGCAACAGCCAGACCCGGGCCAACAGGAAAGCGGCCATCAGGTACCACATACTTGAGGGTAGACACATTTCCTCCCCCTTCCAAGGGACTAGTGCCTCCCTTACCTGCTTGGAGTCCTGATGACAAATATGCCAATTGTCCGGATGGATCACAGACCCCTCTACCCTGTCCTGTGCAGGCCCTGAGCCAGGTAGTTGAAAAAAGATTCTGGCAGCTGATAACAGGATAGATATCTTTATTTCAGATGTGAGCTCTGCTGCCAGCAGTCGGAAACCATTGTCTTATATACCAAAAGTACACAATAGTGGGAACAAGCCAAGGGGTACATGTGAGCACATGTGCACCAACACTACTCTTATGTAACTTGTTTACAACGGATGTGCTGAATCATACCCAGACAGATATGAGGTGAGAGGGCCTGACTAAAGTAACTCCATTTTCCTCACAGTCAGCCTGTCCATGCATGGGACCCCTACCACAGCTGCCTGCAGTGCAGTGGCCTTTGCTAGTGGCTGTCTACAACACCGCACCAGCCATACTAGCCACACCAGCTGTATGAAGGACTCCCTGCCCAAACAGACTCAACAGCCTGCTCAGCTAATTGTGGGTCCCCATGTGGTAGCTGAGTGCAGTGTGTCTACTGCCACCATAGCCATTGCATCAGTGGGAATGGCCAGGTGTGGGACTCCCTGCTAACACTGAAGCAGTAACTACCCCATTGAGGGGAGGGACCCCTGCTATTGCCACCTGCAGTGTGGTGGCCATCACCAGGGTCCTTACACTCTGCCACATGGGCCAGACCAGCCATGCCTGGGACCCTGCCCAAGACACCTCACTAGCCAGACCTGTTGTGTGTGGGACTCCTACCCAAGCTGCCTCAACAGAAAGCCCTGCTACTTGTGAGACCCCTCCACCACAGTCATATGCAGTGTGGCTGTTGCTACCATAGACATCACATCAGCCAGATTGACTGTACATGGAACCCCCACCCACACCACGACACCACCAGACTGGCAGCAGGCGCAATGCCCTGCCAACACTGAAGCAGTAGCCAGTGTAGCTGGGTACATGAGCTCAGCTGCTATCACCTGCACCACTGCTGTCATCACTGCTGCCACCAGCAGCCACACACAGCACTACAACCACGGTTGTACTAGTCAGATTGACTGAGGGTAGGACCCACCACAGCCACCACACATTGACACAAGGGTCACAAACCAAGACACAACTCTGGCATTGAATATGGAAGAAGTAGCCACAAGTACACTACTGAGCCTACCCAGAACTAATACTAAAAGATCCTACTCTACAGTCAATATAAAACACACCTACAGGAAGAAATCCCTCTCCTCAAAGTCCATTTCAGAGTAATAGAGGAAACAACTGCTCAACCAGATGTCTAAAAATCAACATACAGAGACTAAAAATATGAAAAGACAGGGAAATATGATACCACCAAAGGAATACAATAATTCTCAAGTATCAGACCCCATAGAGCGGGAAACCCTTGAAATGTCCGAAAAGGAGTTTCAAGTAACAATCTTAAACAAACCCAGTGAGACACAGGAAGACTCAGACAACATAATGAAACAAGAAAAACAATCCAAGACTTGAAGGATGCAATTTACAGAGAGATAAATTCCATAAAAAAGAATGTAGCAGAACTCCTAGAACTGACACTCATTCAATGAAATAAAAACTACACTTGAGAGTGTAAGCAGAAGGCTAGAGCAAGTAGAAGAAAGAATTGCTGTTCTCAAGGGCAGCCTTTCTGAAATAACTCAAGCCTGAAAAAAAGAAAGGAAAATGAAAAAGAATATGAAAAAAAGAAGAGAACCTAAGAGAGCTAGCAGACAAACTTAAGCACACACATATTCAATTCATGGGTGATCCAGAAGGGGAGGTAAAAGGAAAAGGCATTGAAAACCTATCCAGTGAAATAATAGTGAAAAAGTTCCCAGGCATTGTTAGAGATATCAACTTCCAGATCCAAGAGGAACATAGGTCCCCAAACAAAATCAATCAAACGCGGTCCTCTCCAAGGCAAACCGTAATCAAACAGTCAAAAGCCAAAGACCAAGAGAGAATCCTGAAAATAGCAAGAGAAATGTGTCAAGTCACCTATAAGGGAATCCCCATCAGACTAACAGCAGACTTCTCAACAGAAACTCTTCAGTCCAGAAGAGATTGGGAAGATATATTCAAAGTACTAAAAGAAAAAACTGCAAATGAAGAATACTTTACCCAGCAAGGCTATCCTTCAGAAATGAAGAAGAAATAGTCTGTTTCCCAGACAAACAAAAGCTGTGGGTGTTCACCATCACATGACTAGCTCTACAAGAAATCCTTACGGGAGTCCTGCACCTGGAACCCAGAAGCAATAATCAGTACCATGAATACAGTAGAAAGAACAAACACCACTTGTACAGCAGACATGCAAATAAGAGAAAGAAACTATACCATACCACTTCAAAAAACCAATGAAATCTGAAGACAAACAACAAAAGGGAAAGAGAGGACCAAAAGATATCTAAATCAATGATGGGAAAAGCAATTGCATGACAGAAATAACACAGTGCTTTTCAGTAATAACCCTAAATGAAAATGGATTAAATTCCCCACTCAAAAGACACAGACTGTCTGACTGGATTAAAAAACCAAATCCAAATGTGTGCTGTCTTCAAGAGACTCATCTCACCGGTAAAGATGCACACAAACTATTTGTGAAGGGATGGAAAAAGATATATCACATATATGGAAATAAAAAATGAGTAGGAGTAGATATTCTTTTTTTCCTAGTGAAGTTTTTTATTTTAGAATAGTTTTAGATTTACAGAAAAGTTGCAAAGATCATATTAAGTTTTGGTGTACCCCACAGCCAATTTCCCTATTATTATCTTATTATTAGTATGGTATATTTATCACAATTAATGAACCAATACTGATACACTGTTATTAACTAAAGTCTTTACTTTATACACATTTCCTTAGTTTTTATCTCTTGCACTTTTTCTGTTCCAGGAGTACATCCAGGATACCACATTACATTTAGTTGTCATGTCTCCTTACACTCCTCTTGGCTTTGGCATTTTATTTATTTATTTATTTATTATGAATATTCATGAGATTCAAAGCTGATTGCCCCCCTCCAGTCCATGATGTGGGGCCAGATACATACTGGGGGCACATCCATTGCCAGAAATTACTTTTGTATCCTTTGTTCTCTCCCAATTATCCCCCAACCTCCCTCCCCTTTCTCCTCTCCTCTCAACTCCAATTTGTAGCCCTAGGAATGTTCCTTCCCTCGGTTGGATCACGGTACTACTGTGGTCTTTCTTTGCTGCATGCCTTTCTCTCTTAGCTCCCACATATGAGTGAGCACAAGCAGTACTTATCCCTCTGTGGTTTGCTTATTTCACTCAAAGTAAGTTTCTCCATGTTGGTGCAAATGGGAGTATTTCATTCTTTTTGTGGCAGAGTAATATTCCATAGTGTGTATATACCACAGTTTCCTTATCCAATCATCCATTGATGGACATTTAGATTGGTTCCATATCTTGGCTATTGTAAACAGAGCTGCAATAAACATGGGAGTGCAGGTATCGCTTTGACATGATGATTTCCATTCCTCTGGATAAATACCCAGAAGAGGGATTGCTGGATCATATGGAAGATCTATCTGTAGTTGTTTGAGAAACCTCCAAATTGTTTTCCAAAGTGGTTGTACTAATTTACAGTCCCACTAACAGTGCAGTAGTGTTCCCTTCTCTCCACACCCTCACCAGCATTTGTTATTCACTGTCTTTTTGATTATAGCTAGTCTAACTGGAGTGAAGTGGTATTTCAATGTGGTTTTAATTTGCACTTCCCTGATGACTAGTGATGTTGAGCATTTTTTCATGTAGCTGTTGGCCATTTGTATGTCTTCCTTTGAAAAATGTCTATTCAGCTCCTTTGCCCATTTTTTAATTGGTTCAGTTTTTTTATAGTATAATTGCTTGAGTTCTATGTATATTCTGGATATTAGTCCCTTGTCAGATGCATAGTTGGCAAAATTTTTCTCCCTCTCTGTAGGTTGCCTTTTCACTCTGTTGTTTCTCTTGCTGTGCAGAAACTTTTTAGTTTGATATAGTCCCATTTGTTAATTTTTTCCTCTGCTCCTTGTGCTTTTGTGCTCATGTTCATAAAGCCTGTGGCCAGACCTAACTGCTGAAGTGTTTCACCTATATTTTCCCTTAGTAATTTTACAGTTTTAGG
>NW_007728718.1:121469-140904 GCF_000696425.1 Galeopterus variegatus | reverse complement strand
TAGTATAATTTGAAGTCAGAAAGACTTATGCCACTGGCTTTGTTTTTCTGACTCAGGATTGCTTGGGCTATTCGGGGTCTTTTGTTTTTCCATATAAAAGGTAAGATTGTTTTTTCCATTTCTGTGAAGAATGTCCTTGGTATTTTGATGGGGACGGCATTGAATCTGTAGATCACTTTGGGTAGTTTAGACATTTTCACAATGTTAATTCTTCCAATCCAAGAGCACGGAATATATTTCCATCTTTTTGTGTCTTCTTTAATTTCTTTCAGAAGTGGTTTGTAATTCTCATTGTAGAGGTCTTTCACCTCCTTGGTTAAATTGATCCCTAGGTATCATATTTTTTTCTTGACAATTGTAAATGGGTTTGCTTTCTTTATTTCTCTTTCTGTTAATTCATTATTTGAGTATAAAAATGCTACCAATGTGGGAGAATTAGTTTTTATCCTGCAACGTTACTGAAGTTATTAACCAACTCTAGGAGTTTTTTGATAGAGTCTTTAGGTTTTCCTATATATAGTATCTTGTCATCTGCAAATAGGGAAAGTTTGACTTCATCTTTTCCAATCTGGATTCCCTTTATTTCTTTCTCTTACCTGATTGCTCTAGCTAGGACTTTCAGTACTATGTTGAATAGAAGTGGTCAAAGTGTACATCCTTGTCTTGTTCCTGTCCTTAAGGGAAAGTTCTTCAATTTTTCCCCATTCAGAATAATACTGGAAGTGGGCTCGTCAAAAATGGCTTTTATGGTGTTGAATACTTTCCTTCTATACCTAATTTGATGAGAGCCTGTATCATAAAGGAATGTTGAATTTTGTCAAATGGTTTGTCAGAATCTATTGAGATGATCTTATGTTCTTTGTCCTTGAGCTTGTTGATGTGATATTTCACATTTTTTGACTTTCATATGTTGAACCATCCTTGTATCCCAGGGATGAATCCCACTTGATCATAGTGTATAATTTTAAGAAATATGTTGCTGTATTCTAATTGCTATTATTTTGTTGAGGATTTTAGCATCTAGGTTCATCAAGGACATTGGTCTGTAATTTTCTTTTTCTGTTCTGTCTTTATCTGGTTTTCCTATCAGAGTTATGTTGGCCTCATAGAATGAGTTTGAGAGAGTAGCATGTTTCAATTGTTTGGAACAGTTTCATGAGAATTGGTATTAACTCCTCTTTAAAAGTTTGATAGAATTCAGCTGTAAAGCCATCTGGACCCAGATTTTTTTGTTGGAAGATTGCTAATTACTGCTTCAATCTCCTTGCTTGTTATTGGTCTGTTCAGGTTTTCTATCTCTTCTTGGTTCAGTCTTGGTAATTTATATGTGTCTAAAAACTTATCCATATCTTCCAGATTTTCAAATTTGTTGTCACACAGTTGTTTATAATAGTCTCTAATGATTCTTTGTACTTCTGTGGTGTCAGTTGTAATGTCTCTTTTTTCATTTCTCATTTTTGTTATTTGGGTCTTCTCTCTCCTTTTCTTGTTAATCTAGCTAATGGTGTGTCTATTTTGTTTATCTTCTCAAGAAACCAAATTAGTTTTGTTGATCTTTTCTATTGCTTTTTGGGTCTCTATTTCATTTAGTTCTGCTCTGATCTTAATTATTTCTTTCCATCTACTGCCTTTAGGCTTGGATGTTTGTTGTTTTTCAAGTTCTTTGAGGCATAGCATTAGGTCGTTTATTTGGAATCTTTCCATTTTTTTGATATCAGCATTTACTACAATAAGTTTACCTCTTAGTACTGCTTTTGCAGGATCCCACAATTTTTGCTGTGATGTATCCTTATTTTCATTAGTTTCTAGAAATTCTTTGATTTCCTGTTTAATTTGTTCTTGGAGCCATAGGTCATTCAGGAGCCTATTATTTATTTTCCATGTATTTGTATATCTTCCAGTGATTTGCTTATTGTTTATCTCCAGTTTTAGTCCACTGTGATCTGGAAAGATTGCTGGAATGATTTCAATTTTTAAAAATTTTCTGAGACCCCATTGAACAGGGAACCCTTGAGATATCTGAAAAGGAATTCTGAACAATGATCTTAAGAAAACTCTGAAACGAGAAAAAAATATCCAGAATAGGAAGCAGGAAACTTACAGAAAAGATTAATACCATAATAAAGAGTGTAGCAAAACTCCTAGAAATGAAAGAAACACTCAGTGAAATAAAAAACACAATAGAGAGCTTGAGCAGCAGGCTGGAGCAAGCAGAAGAAAGAATTTCAGATCTCGAATGAAGATGGTCTTGTTTAAATAACCCAGGAGGACCAAAAAAAGAAAAAAGACAAGGAAAAAGAATTAAAAAATAATCAAGCAAATCTGAGAGATATAGCAGACAAACTCAAGTCTCTAACATCCAAATTGTTGGCATTCCAGAAGGGGAGGAGAAAGGAAAACATATTGAAAATGTATTCAAGGAAATAATAATAGAAAACTTCCCAGGTGTAGGGAGAGATGCAGACCTCCATAGGCAGGAAGCTCAAAGGTCAACAGACAGATTCAATTCAAAGAGATCCTCCCCAAGACACATTATATTCCATTATATTCACATTTGCAAAGCTCAAAGACAAAGAGTGAATTCTAAAAGCAGCAAGAATAAAGCATCAAGTCACATATAAGGGAACCCCATCAGACTAATAGCAGTCTTCTCAACTGAAACCAAAAAGGCCAGAAGAAAGTGGAATGATATATTCAAAATACTAAAAGAAAAAAAATGCCAGCCAAGAATTATTTACCCAGCAAGGCTCTCCTTAAGAAATAAGGGAGAAATAGTGTATTTCCCAGACAAACAAAAAATGTGGGAGTTCACCACAACATGACCAGCCCTGCAAGAAATTCTCAAGGGAGTTCTTTATCTGGAATCTGAATAATGATGATCACAATCATGAACACACAAGAAAGAGCATACCCCCCTGTTAAAATAGACATGCCAGTGAGAAAGAGAAAGAAGCAAAATCATGCAACCTTAAATTTCAAAATAACCTTGAAGAAGAGAAATAAAAGTGGCAGTAAGGATCAAAAGATATTTAAGTCATCTGCAGAAAATTGTAATTCAATGAAAGGAATTAAACAATAAATGTCAATAACTACCCTAAATGTTAACGGATTAAACTCTCCATTCAAAAGACATGGACTGATTGGATTAAAAAGCTGAACCCAAATATATGCCATCTTCAAGAGACCCACCTCACCTGTAGAGAAACACACAGATTAAAAGTCAAGGGATGAAAAAAGATATACCATGCAAATGTAAACCAAAAAAGAACAGGAGTAGGTATTCTTATAACAGATAAAATAGACTTTAAACCAAAAAACATAAGAAGAGACAAAGAAGGCCATTATATGATGATAAAAGAATCTATCCAGTGAAGACATAACAATAAAATATATGTATGTACTCCAAACTGGCACACCCTGATATATAAAGCAAACACTCTTAGGCTTAAAGAAAGAAATAGGCACTAATGTGTTAGTAATGGGTAACCTGAATACCCCTGTCTCAGTATGGGACAGATCTTCCAGACAACAAATCAACAAAGAGATACAGGATTTAAACTACACCTTATACCAACTGGACCTGACAGATATATATAGGATACTTCATCCAACAACTAAAGAATATACTTTCTTCACATCGGTACATGGAACATTCTCCAGGATAGACCACATATTAGGTCACACATCTAGTCTCAGCAAATCAACAAAAATGAAATCGGAAGTATCTTTTCAGAGCACAATGGACTAAAACTGGAAATTAATAATAAGCAAAATTCTGGTAGCTACAAATATATGGGAACTAAACACTGGGCTCCTGCCTGACCTATAGGTCAAAGAAGAAATTAAACAAGACATCAAAAAATTTCTTGAAACTAATGAAAATTAGGACACATCATATCAAAACTTGCAGGTTTCTGCAAAAGCAGTACTAAGCGGCAAATTTATTGCAATGTATACTTACATCTAAAGAATGGAAAGATTTCAAATAAATGACCTAATGCTACACCTGAAAGAACTAGATAAACAAGAATCCAATCCTAAGTGTAATAGATGGAAAGAAATAAGTAAGATCAGGGCACAACTAAATGAAATAGAAACCCAAAAACAATTACATAAGATCAATGAAATAAAATTTGGACCACAAATATGAAAACCTGGAAGATATGGATAAGTTTCTAGACACATACAAAAACAGCTGAGAGTGAACTAAGAAGAGATACAAAACATGAACAGACCAATAACAAGAAATGAGATTGAAGCATTAATCAGCCATCTTCCAACAAAGAAAAGCTGTGGTCCAGATGGCTTTACAGCCAAATTCTATCAAACCATTAAAGAGGAATTAATATCAATTCTCCTCAAACTACTCCAAAAAAATGAAAGAACAGCCATTCTCTGAATATCATTCTATGATGCCAACATAACTCTGATACAAAACCAGATAAAGAAACAAAAATAGAAAATTACAGGACAATATTCTTGAAGAACATAGATGAAAAAATCCTCTACAATATATTAGCAATCAGAATACAGCAACATATTTTTAAAAATTATGCACCATGATCAAGTGGGATTCATCCCAGAGATGCAAGGATGGTTCAACATATGAAAGTCAATAAATGTGCTACATCACATCAACAAACTCAAGGACAAAAACTATATGATTATCTCAATAGATGCTGAAAGAGCATTTAACAAAATTCGAGATTCCTTCCTGATAAAGACTCTCAACAAATTTGATGTACAAGGAAAGTATCTCAACGCAATAAAAGCCATCAATGACAGATTAAACAACAGTACCATTCTGAATGGGGAAAAATTGAAGGCTTTTCCTTTAAGAAAAGGAATAAGACAAGGATGCCCACTCTCACCACTTCTATTTAACATAGTACTTCCAGTACTAGCTAGTGTAATCAGACAAGATAAAGAAATAAAGTGTGTTCAGATTGGAAAAGATGAAGTCAAACTGTCCATATTTGCAGAAGACATGATACTATATACAGAAAAATCTAAAGACTATAAAAAAATCCTAGAGCTGGTTAATAATTTCAGTAATGTTGCAGGATAAAGAATAAATGCCCCCAAATTAGTTGCATTTATATACTCAAATAATGAGCTAACAGAAAGAGAAAAAAAGCAAGTAAGCCCATTTACAATTTATCATGAAATAAATAAAAAACCTAGGGACAAATTTAACCAAGGAGGTGAAAGATTTCTACAGTGAGAACTACGAACAACTACTGAAAGTAATTAAAGACACAAAAAGAAGGAAAGGCACTCCATGTTCTTTGATTGGAAGAATTTACATTGTGAAAATGTCTGTACTACCAAAAGCGATCTACAGATTCAATGCAATCCCCATCAAAATACCAATGACATTCTTCAGTGAAATGGAAAAAAACAATTGTAACATTCATATGGAACAACAAAAGACCCCAAATAGCCAAAGCAATCCTCAGCAAACAAAATAAAACCAGTGGCATAACACTTCCTGACTTCAAATTATACCTCAAAGCTATAATAACCCAAACAACATGGAACTGGTATAAAAATAGACATTCAGTTCAGTGGAGCAGAATAGAGAACCCAAAAATCAGCCCACAGGCTTACAGTCATCTTACATTTGATAAATCCAACAAAAAACTGCATTAGGGAAAAGACTTCCTCTTCAATAAGTGGTGCTGGGAAAATTGGATATCCATATGCAGAAGAATGAAACTAAACATGCACCTCTCACCATATACTAAAATCAACTCAAAATGCATTAAAGACTTAAGTATAAGACCTGTATATGCAAAACTACTAAGGGAAAATATAGGATAAACACTTCAGGAACTAGGACTGGGCACAGACTTTATGAACATGAGCCTGAAAGCACAGACAGCAAAAGAAAGTATAAACACATGGGACTATATCAAACTAAAATGCTTCTTTCTGTACAGCAAAGGAAACAATCAACAGAGTGAAGTGACAACCTACAGAGTCGGAGGTAATTTTTGCTAGCTATGCATCTAACAAGGGTTTAATATCCATAGTATACAAGGAACTCAAGAAATTACATAGTAAACAAACAAATAACCCAATTTAAAAAAATGGGCAAATGAGCTGAATAGACATTTTCAGAGGAAGACATACAAGCGACCAACAGGTACATAGAAAAATGCTCAACATCACTAGTCAGCAGGGAAATACAAACTAAAACTACCTTGAGATACCACCTCACCCCAGTTAGACTGGCTATAATAAAAAAGATGGTGAATAACCAATGCTGACGAGGGTTTGGAGAGAAGGGACACTCTTACACTGTTGTTGGGAGTGTAAATTAGTACAACCATTATGGAAAACAGTATGGGGTTTTATCAAACAATTACAGATTGATCTTCCATTCAATCCAGGAATCCCACTTCTGTGTATATATTCAATGTAATTGAAATCTTCACATCAAAGGGATACCTGCACTGCCATGTTCTTTGCAACTCTATTTACAATAGCTAAGATGTGGAACCAACCTAAATGTGCTTTGGTGGATGATCGGATTCAGAAACTATGGTACATATACACCAAAGAATACTACTCTGCCATAAAAAAATGAAATTCTCCCATTTGCAACATCAGTGAGCTTGGAGATACTTATGTTGAATGAAATAAGCTAAGTATAAAGGGATAAATACCTCATGTGCTCACTCATAAGTGGGAGCTAATTGGGAAAGAAGGAAGGAAAGAAAGATCACAGTGGTATTTCGGACTTGTAGAGGGAGTGAGTTTACTAGAGATACAAAGAGGAGTGGGGAAAAGGGGATTTGCAGGGAGGTCAGGGATAATTGGGTGGGGACACAAGGTATAATTGAATTTGTAGTAATTGGCATGCTGCCACTATGGATCTGGCCATCACATCTTGGGCACGAGTGGTAACAATCAGCTTTGTATCTCATGAATATTCATAACCAATAAAAATAATCCCCTTCTGTAACACACACACACACACACACACATTAAAGTATCTGCTTATATGAAAAGAAAAAAGAGAAAGGTCTGTAAATTTTTTAAAATAAGAGATCAGGTAAAGAAAGTTTGCTCCAGCTGCAGAACATGGCTTGTGGTGTGAAAAGTTGAGAGAAGCATTCTGAATTAGTTAAGAGAGAATGTAAGAGAGAATGTCTGTAAAGGTGAGGTAACTAATGTTTAATTCTAACTTGTACTAAGTTCTTTAAACAAGGATGTACTTACTTCTAATTAGATAATATAAATAGAAAATTACTAAATTTAATATGCCAAATTATGATATATAATCACCATTTTAGGAATTAAATTATTTTCTTATCTGTATCTATAATAAGTTGTCAGGTATTTTCAGATATCCAAGTTTTTAAAAATTAATTTTAGAAAACCTACAGCTAATTTAACAGTCTTCCTCTTTGTTTTCATTGTATTTTCTCTTTCTTTACCACAATTTATTACATATATTAACACTTAACATGATGTTATAGATTTTTTATTTTATTCGTTTCTCCCCCCTACTTATTTTTTATTTATTTATTTTTTTGTCTTTTTATGTGACCGGTAAGGGGATTGCAACCCGTGGTGTGGCATTGCCCACACCGCACTCAGCCAGTGAGTGCACTGGCCATTCCTATATAGGATCCGAACCTGCGGTGGGAGTGTCACTGCGCTCCCAGCGCCGCACTCTCCCGAGTGCACCACGGGCTCGGCCCCACCCCTACTTATTTTTAACTTGGTGATCTTCTGCAATTCAAATCAGAGTTGGAAAGAGGCTAGGAGCCTTCAGATTAGATGATAATATTTACATAGCTTAGGTTTGTTTACATTTTATTCCACATGTTTATATTTTTGATTCATTTTAAAAAGTGATAAAAATAATAAAAATCATGGAAAAACTTTATGTATTTAATATTTGAAAATATTCAGAACAATAACCTTTGTTACCAAAGTGATTTTTTTAAGCCTAAAAAAAGAAGGTAATTTGCAAAATCTTTGAAGAATTATATTTGGATTTTTGAAAAAAATTTAGTGGCAATCTACAGGTAGATAACATGTTTCTATACTATAGACATTTCCAAAAAATATCTCAACGACTCTGGGGTAATTTTGATAGTAATTAAAAGGGCTCACTTTTAGGGGGTGGAGCAAGATGGCAAAGTAGATCTCTTCCGCAATCTTACCCCTGCAGGCACATCAATTTAAACAACTATGCATTCACAGAAGTACCTTTATAAGAGCTAAGGAAACCTGAAAATGTGAGTAAGACTTAGAAGATTCCTTGGACTGCAAAGAGGGAAAAATTGTGGTTAGATGGCAAGGGGATTAGTTTCCTGTGACAGGGATGCCCTTATCCCCAAGCCATTATGGTATCATACATGAAAAGTCCCACTGAAAATATGGTTTAGTGAGCTGGAAGGAGACACATGGTTTCTCCACCATGCTGGGTCTCTTCTTGGGAGACTTGCTTCTCATTATCCCACAAATGGCATCACAAGAACCAATAGAGCTGAACTATCTAAAGATATTTATTGACTAAGAGAGGGGGTGGGGCCATCAGCACTCAGTGTAGGGACCTGTCAAAAACTGTATAAAGAGACAAACAAAGCCATTCTGTAATGATAAAGGGGTCAATAAAACAAGATAATACAAAAACTATAAATATACATGCATCCAATATCAGAGCACCTAAATATGTAAAATAAACATGAATACATTTAAAAAGAGAGAAAAACAGCAGTAAAATAATACTTTGGGATTTCAACATCCCATTTTCAGCAATAGATAGATCAAGAAGACAGAAAATCAATAGAAAAACATCAGAATAATCTGCACTTTAGACCAAATGGACCTAACAGACATTCACAGAACATTACATTAAAGAGATGCAGACCTCAAATTTTTTTTTTCATCAGCACATGTAATATTCTCCAGGACAGACCATATGTTAGGCAAAAAAATAGTCTTAAATTCAAAAAAATCAAAATCATGTCAAGTATCTTTTCTAAAAATATGGGAAAATACTAGAAATCAACAACAGAAAGAACTTCAGAAACTACAAATAAAAAGGTACTTCAAAAAGTTCATGTTAAAATAGAATTAAAAGATAATATGAATCTTTCCATGAACTTTTGAAGATGCCTCATACATGAAAGTTAAACAACATGCTTCTAAACAAGCAATGGTTCAATAAAGTAGAGAAAAAAATTAAAATTTTCTTGAGACATTGTGGGGATCTTTTACCTCCTTGGTTAAATTGATTCCTAGGTATTTTAATTTTTCGGTGACCATTGTAAATGTTCTTGCTTTCTTGATTTCTTTTTCTGTAGTGTTACTGAAGTATAAAAATACTATGGATTTTTGAGACAAATGAAAATATAAATGCAACATACCAAATCATGTTTGATATACAAGTAGTCCTTAGAGGGAAGTTAATAGCAATGAATGCCTACATTAAAAAAAGAAGAAAGCTCAAGGAAATAAGCTAATAATGGATTTCAAGGAACTAGAAAAGCAAGAGCAAACCAAGCCCAAAATCAGTAAAAAGAAAGAAATAATAAAGACTAGAGTTCAAATAAACCAAATAGAGACTAAAAAATTTTAAAAAGATCAATGAAACAGTAAGATGCTTTTGTGTTTGTTAGTTATTTTCTTGGTGACTGGCCACTATGGGGATCTGAACCCTTAACCATGAGTTGGTTTTTTGAAAATATAAACAAAATTTAAGAAAAGAAACCTTTCACCAGTCTAAGGAAAAAAAGACAACAGTCAAATAAAATAATAGATAAAAAAGGAGACATTACAACTAATACCACAGAAATACAAATGGTCATAAGAAAATACTACGAACAATTATATCCTAACCAATTGTAAAAATCAGGATAAATGAATAAATTTATAAACACACACAAACTACTAAGATTGAATTAAGAAGAAATAGATGCTTGAACAGACCAATAATGAATAACAAGACTGAATCAGTAATAAAAATTCCCCCATAAAAAGAATTCAATAACCAAATGACTTAACTACTGAATTTTATAAAACATATAAAGAAGTATTACCAATTCCTCACAAACTTACAAAACATCAAAAATATGGAAACTCTTCCACATTTATTCTACAAAGCCAGTATTAACCAGACTGCAAAATCACACAAGGATACAAAGACAACAACAAAAAAGAAAACTACAGGCCAATATACCTGACAAACATAGATACAAAATTTCTCAACAGAATGCTAGCAATCAGAATTCAACACCACATTAAAAAGATCATTTACCTTGATCAAATAAAATTTATCCCAAGTGTGCAAGGATAATTGAACATACATTCATAAATAAGTAAAATAGATAACATTAAGAGAATAAGGGATAAAAACCATATGATCATCTCAATAGATGTAGAAAACAGCATTTGACAAAATTCAACATCCCTTAACAAATTAAGTATACAAACTATGTATAGAACAAAATATATCTTAACTGTAAGGAAAATAGACTAAGTGATTCATTTTCAGGAAGAGCTTAGCAAATGGTGTTTAAATGGCTCAACCAGTTCCCAGAGAGTTCCTGAATAGGCATAGCTTAGAAGCAGCACGTCACTCTTAAGAAATGACTCTTCAAGATGGGGTTTAGTTAGTAGCCCTTTGTTCTCTTCATTTTATGGCTCCTCTCCATTCTCAGGGCTTTGGTGGTCCTTTTTTATGGGCTTGTCCTGAGCCAACAGGCAAAGGAATTCCTTACAAGGGGGTAATAAATCTTAGGCAACATTCAGGAAGACCGTACATCCCATAGTAGTCAGCTAATGAGGAACTGGGGAGAGGGACTTGCACACTAAGGAATAAATTTCTTGCTGTGACTGTTCCACCTGTGCCTTTTCCTATTCACAGACAACTGACCTTGAAAGGTCATTATTAAAGTCTTGCTTCACTGTACATGTCTCCATGTCCATTCTTTAGCATTGGATAGGTGAGGGCATTTCTCACAATTTGGGGGCTCATCCAGGATATACTGTGACTCTGGGACTGGGACCTTGATAGAGGGGGAGTCACATCCCACCTGAGTTTGAGTAGCCTGCTCTGTCTGGGTACCCTGGCTTCTTGTGGGACCATAGATATACCCAAGACTATCATTCTGAGGATGGCAGAAGTGACATTCGGGGAAAGAAAGCAGGCACTGTGGCAACCAGGCCACCTTATGCACGAGCCCAGGTAGGAAATTGGACTATAAGTATTACCTTGGTGGTTCGGCATTTCCAAAAGTGTTCAAGAGTGTGTGTCTGAGATGTATCCTAGATGTGAAGCAAGTGCAGAGCCTTGATCTGCAGTTCTTCTTCCCATGAGGCAGAGACAGTAAAAGCAGGTCCTGAAGTGTTCAAGAAGCCTCCAGTAGGGGGGGGGAGGGGTTGAGTGCCTTAGGAAACTCAGACATAGGTATCCTAGATACAAAGTAACTGTACAAGACGCCTCCATGGCGGGGGGTGGGGGGTGCTGAGTGCCTCAGCAAAGCTCAGATACAAGGATTACTCCTTGACCTGAGTGCCTCAGCAAAGCTCAAATACAAGGATTACTCATTGACCTCAGCTTGTATCTCAGCAAAGCTCAGATACAAGGATTACTCATTGACCTGAGTGGAAATGGGGAACAAAAATTCTAGGCCTAGAGAAACAAAAAAGGGGAGAAATGAGATTCTTCTCAACAGTCCCTCAAATAGTCCTTTGGGGGCATTCTTAAGACACTGGGAAAGTAATTCCCAGACAAAGGATAAGGGGAAACAGAAAATGATTAAGTACTTTTATTTGGGCCAAGGAACCCTTCAGTTTTTTGGCCACAGTTTGGCTCAAACAAGGACTGGGTCTGTCAGGCCCTCGTCCTCTATGTTAATGATAAATTCCCATTCCCCAGGAAGAAAAAGATTATGTTCTATGCTGGTTACTAGTGAAACTCCCATGTTTCCTCTCAAAGTCAAGGGAGTTTGAATCCTGGGACCCTCTGTCCTGCCTTCCTCCTCCCTATGTCCAACAGAATCGGAGGTAAAGGACCCTGGACATGATGAATGCTGACTCCTATGCACAGTCCAAACCCTCACCCCCCATAAATCCATATCTTAGTCCTAAGGAATTAAAACAATGTAAGAAAGACCTTGAGAACTTTCCCCTCCCATTGGGGGCTCCTAGGGAAAGCTCCAAAATGTTTTTCCTTAGGGAAGTACCTATGAGGCAAGGAGAGATTGGATTCATGAATGCCACCTTCACAAATACAGAGGTTAGAAATTTTAGAAAGAAAATGAAATCATTATTAGAAGACCCCCCTAGGTCTGGCAAACCAACTCAACCAATTCTTAGGGCTCAGTTATTACACTTGGGTCAAAATGATGTCCATAGCAAACATCCTCTTTATAGGGGAAGAAAGAGGAATGATCAGAAGGGCAGCTATGTCTCTCTGGGAGAGACAACACCCTCCAAGAGTAAGTGTCCTGTCCACAGAACAAAAGGTCCCAAATTACTATATTCTGAATAGGATAATAATGATCCCAGAGACAGGGCCCAAATGCAAGACCTCAGAGAGTTAATAATCAAAGGAACCAGAGAATCCACTCCAAGGTCACAAAATGTTTCCAAGGCATTTGAGATTCAGCAAGAAAAGGAGGAGACTCCTTTTGCCTTTTTACAGAGAATCTGAGACCAAATGAGAAAGTACTCTGGGTTAGACCCAGAAGACTCAATAGGACAGGGTCTCTTAAAGGTTAATTTTGTAACTAAATGCTGGCCTGATATTACAAGAAAATTACAGAAATTAGATGGTTGGAATGAGAAACTAATTGAGGAACTACTCAGGGAGGCCCAAAAGGGGTTTGTGAGCAGGCAGGAAGAGAAACAAAAACAAAAGCGGAGATCACGGTATCCACAGTGGAAAAGGTAGTTCGAAAGAATCTGGATTCAAGCCCTCCTCACCACCATTTGTTATTCTCCATCTTTTTGATTATAGCTAGTCTAACTGGGGTGAGGTGATATCTCAATGTGGTTTTAATTGGCATTTCCCTGATAATTAGCGATGTTGATCACGTTTTCATATACCTGTTGGCCGTTTGTATGCCTTCCATTGAAAAATGTCTATTCAGCTCCTTTGCCCATGTTTTAATTGGGTTATTAGATTTTTACTGTATAATTGCTTGAGTTTTTTGTATATTCTGGATATCAATCTCTTGTTGGATGCATAGTTAGCAAATATTTTCTCCCACTCTGTAGGTTGTCGTTTCATTCTGTTGATTATTTCCTTTGCTGTGCAGAAGCTTTTCAGCTTGATCTAATCAAATTTGTTTATTTTTTCTTCTGCTGCTTGTGCATTCCATCTCATGTTCATAAAGTCTGTGCCCAGACCTAGCTCCTGAAGAGTTTCATCTATATTTTCCCTCAGTAATTTTACAGTCTCAGATCTTATGTTAAGTTTTTAATCCATTCTGAGTTGATTTTAGTTTATGGTGAGAGGTGCATGTCTAATTTCATTCTTCTGTATACAGATACCCAATTTCCCCAGCACCACTTATTGCAGAGGCAGTCATTTTCCAATGTATGTTTTTGCTGCCTTTGCCAAATTTCAATTAGATGTAAGGCTGTGGGGTGATTTCTGGGTTCTCTATACTGCTCTACTGGTCTGGGTGTCTATTTTTATAATAGTACCATGCTGTACTGGTTACTACAGCTTGGTAGTATAATTTGAAGTCAGGTAGTGTTATGCCTCTGGCTTTATTTATGTTTTATATTTTGCTCAGTATTGCTTTGGCTATTTGGGGTCTTTTGTTGTTCCATAAGAATGTTAAAAACTCTTTTCCATTTCTGTGAAGAATGTGATTGGTATTTTGATGGGGATTGCATTGAATCTGTACATCGCTTTTGGTGGTATGGAAATTTTCACAATGTTAATTCTTCCAATCCAAGAGCATGGAATGTCTTTCCATCTTTTCATATCTTCTTTTGTTTCTTTCAGAATTGGTTTTTAGTGTTCTCATTGTAGAGATTTTTGACCTCCTGTGTTAAATTGATGCTGAGGTATTTTATATTTTTAGTGACTATTGTAAATGTGTTTATTTTCTTGATTTCTCTTTCCTTTACCTTATTATCAAAGAATACAAATGCAACTGTGCCATGCAACATTACTGAAATTGTTAACAAGCTCTAAGAGATTTTTGATAGAGTCTTCAGGGTTTTCTATATGTAGTATCATGTCATCTGCAAATAGGGACAGTTTGACTTCACATTTTCCAGTATGGATGTCATTCTTTCATCCTCTTGCCTGATTGCACTAGTTAGCACCTCCAATACTATGTTAAATAGAAGGGGTGAGAGTGGACATCATTGTCTTATTCCTGTTCTTAAGGGAAAAGCCTTCACTTTTTCCCCATTCAGAATAATACTAGCAGTGGGTTTGTTGTAGATGGTTATTGTGTTGAGATACTTTCCTTCTGTACCTAATTGGTTGAGAGTCTTTATCATGAAGGGATGTTGAATGCTGTCAAATGATTTTGCAGCATCTATTGAGATAATCATATCATTTTTGTCCTTGATTTTGTTGATGTTCTGCATCACATTTATTGACTTACATATGTCAAACCATCCTTGCATTCCTTGGATGAATCCCACTTGATTATGGTGTATAATTTTTTGATGTGTTGCTGTATTCTGATTGCTAACATTTTGTTGAGGATTTTTGCAGCTATGATCATCAAGGATATTGGCCTGTAATTTTCTATTTTTGGTGGGTCTTGACCTGGTTTTGGTATGACAGTGATGCTGGCCTCATAGAATGAGTTTGGGAGAATGGCTACTCTTTCAATTTTTTGGAATAGTTTGACAAGAATTGGTATTAATTCCTCTTTAAATATTTGATACAATTCAGCTGTAAAGCTATCGGGACTTGGTCTTTTCTTTGATGGAAGATTGATGATTACCACTTCAATCTCATTGCTTGTTATTGGTCTGTTCAGGTATTCCATCTCTTCTTGGTTCAGTCTGGGTAGATTGTATGTGTCTAGAAACTTATCCATATCTTCCAGGTTTTCATATTTGTTGTCATACAGTAGTTTATGGTATGTCTCTAATGATTCTTCATATTTCTGTGGTATTGCTTGTAATGTTTCCTGATTTTTATTATTTGGGTCTTCTCTCTTCTCTTTTAATTACCTAGCTAATGGTTTTTCTATTTTATTTATCTTCTTGAGAAACCCTCTTTTTGTTTCATTGATCTTTTGTATTGATTTTATGGTTTCTATTTCATTTAGTTTTTCTGTGATCTTAATTAATTCTTTCTGTCTACTACCTTTAGAGTTGGATTTTTGTAGTTTGTCTAGTTCTTTGAAGCATAGCGCTAGGCCATTTATTTGAAGTCTTTCCACTCTTTTGATGTAATAATTTATTGAAATAAATTTGCATCTAAGTATGGTTTTTGTAGTGTCCCACACGTTTTGTATGATGCATCCTTATTTTCATTAGTTTCAAGACATTTTTTGATTTGTTGTTTAATTTCTTCTTGGACCAATAGGTCATTCAGGAGCCTATTATTTAGTTGCCATGTATTTTTATAGTTTCTAGAGTTTTGCTTATTATTAATTTCTAATTTTAGTCCATCATGGTATGAAAAGATACTTGGAATGATTTCAATTTTTAAAAATTTTGCCAAGGCTAGATTTGTGACCTAATATGTGGTCTATCCTGGAGAATGTTCCATGAGCTGATGAGTAGAAAGCATATTCTTTAGTTGTTGGGTGAAATGTTCTGTATATATCTGCCAGGTCCAGTTGGTCTAACATGTAGCTCAAATCCTGTGTGTCATTTTTGATTTGTTGCTTGGAAGATCTGTCCCATGCTGAGAGAGAGGTGTTCAGTTCATTCACTATTAACATATGTGGACAGAATTCTTCCAAGCTCATACTATGAGGCCAGTATTACCATGATGCTGAAACAAGGCAAGGACACAACAAAAAAGAAAACTACAGGCCAATATCCCTAATGAACAGAGATGCAAAAATCCTCAATAAAATACTAGCATACTGAATCCAACAGCACACCAAAAAGATTATACACCATGATCTAGTGGGATTTATACCAGTGCTGTAAGGATGGTTTAACAAAGGCAAATCCATGAACATAATTAATCACATCAACAGAATGAAAGAAAAAACCATATGAAAATTTCAATAAATAGAAAAAGCATTTAGTAAAATCCAACATTCCCTCACGATAAAGATTCTCAACAAATTAGGCATGGAAGGGAGTTATATTACTCTAAGAAAGGCTATATATGACAAACCCACACCTAATATCATACTGAACAGGGAAAACCTGAAAGCTTTCCCCCTAAGAACTGTAACAAGACAAGGATGCCTACTCTCACCACTTCTATTCAACATAGTACTGGAAGTTCTAGCCAGAGAAATTAGGCAAAGGAAAAATTAATAAAGAGTATTCAAATTAGAAAGGAGGAAGTAAAGTTGTCCCTGTTTAGACATGACATGACTTTATACAGAGAGAAAATGGAAGACTATTAAAAAACTTCTAGATCTGATGGACAAATTCTGTGAAGTTGTAGGTACAAAATCAACATACAAAAATCAGTAGCACTTCTATACCCTAGTAACAAGATTTCAGAAAAAGAAATCAAGAAAGGTAACCCATTTACCATAGCAACAACAACCACAAAATGTCTAGAAATAAATTTAACCAAGGAGGTGAAAGATCTCCACAATGAGAACTATAAAACTTAGATTAAAGTAATTAAAGAGGACACACAAAAATGAAGACATTCCATGCTCATGGATTGTAAGAATCAATATTGTCAAAATGAACATACTACACAAAGTGACCTACAGATTTAATGGAATCCCCATCAAACTACCAAATGACATACTTTACAGAAATAGAGAAATCAACTCAAAATGTATATGGAACAAGAGTCCACAAATAGGAAAAGCAATCCTAAGCAAAAAGAACAAAATGGGGGTTTCACACTCCCTGACTTCAAAATAAACTCCACAGCTATAGTAATAAAAACAGCATGGTACTGGCATGAAAATGAACACATAGACCAAAAGAATAGAGTAGAGAATTGAGAAATAAATCTATGTACCTCTAGCCAACTTATTTTTGACAAAGGAGCTAAGAACACGCAGTGAATATAGGACGGTCTCTTCAATGAATGGTGCCAAGAAAATTGGAGATACATATACAGAAGAATGAAACTAGACCTCTATCTATCACCACATACCAAAATCAACTCAAAATGAATTAACGACTTAAAAGTAAGACCAAAAACTTTAAAACTTCTAGTAGAAAATATAGGGACATATGACATAGGACTTTAGGACATAAGACTGGGCAAAGATTTTATGAATAAAACTTCTGAAGCACAACGGACACAAGCCAAAATTAATGAATGTGATTATATCACACTAAAAAGATTCTGTATAGCAAAGGAAACAATCAATAGAGTGAAAAGACAACCTACAGAATGGGAGCACATATTTGCAAACTATGCATCTGACAACTAATTAATATCCAGAATATACAAAGTATTCAGACAACTCAATAGTGAAAAACCAAATAATCTGTTTAAAAAATGGGCAAAGGAACTGAATAGACATTTTTCATAAAAAGACATACACATGGCCAACAGGTGTATTTAAAAAATGCTCAACATCACTAATCATCAGTGAAATGCAAATCAAAACCACACTGAGATATCATCTGATGCCAGTTAGAATGGCTACTATCAGAAAGAAAGAAAATAACATATGCTGGCAAGGATGCAAAGAAAAAGGAACTCTTATACATTGTTGTTTGGAATGTAAATGAGTACAGCCATAATGGAAAACCATATGGAGATTTCTCAAACAACTACAGATAGACTTACCATACAATCTAGCAATCCCACTACTGGACATATATACACAAAGAATTGGAAATGAATAATTTAAAGGGATACCTGTACTTCCATGTTTATCACAGCTTTATTCACAATAGCCGAGAGTTGGAAACAACATAAATGTCCTTTGACTGGATAAAGAAAATGTCTTATCGACTCGATAAGGAAAATGTGGTCTATATACTTAATGGAATACTAGTCTGCCATAAAAAGTTATGAAATTCTGTCATTCGCAGAAACATAGATGAACTTAGAGAAAATTATGTGAAGTGAAATAAGCCAGGCACAGGAAGAGAAGTACTGCATGTCCTCACTCATAAGTGGGAGCTGAAAGAAAGAAAGAGTCACAATAATGCATTGAACTTTCCTTTTGGGAAAGGGTGGGGGGAGGAGGGTTAGCTAGGAATTAGTTAAGGGTCACAAAGATTGATTACATTTTGTAAACATGAGTATACTAATTATCCTGATTTGACCACCACATATTGTACACATGTACTGATATTCAATTTTGTGCCCCACAAATAAATATAATCAATTATCTTTCAATAAAATAAATAAATAAATGGGAAAAGGACCTGAATAGACATTTCATGAAGGAATGGCCAAGAGGTATATGAAAAAGTGCTAAATATTGCTACTCAGTAGGAAGTTGCAAATTAAAACCACACTGAGATATATTACTCATGTTAGAATCACTATCATCAAAAGGATAAAATATTTCAAGTGCTGGTTGAGGATTTGGAAAATAGGGAACTCTTGTATACTGTTACTGGAAATGTAAATTAGTACAGTCTTTAGGAAAAATAGTATGAAGGTTTGAGAAAAAAAAAACAAGAAACAAAAAAATAAAACATAGAAGTAGCATATGATTCAGCAATCCCACTTTTGAGTACATGTTTAGAGAAAGTTAAAACAGGATGTCAAAGAGATACCTGTACTTTCATGTTTATTTTAGCATTACTTACAATATTCAAAATATGAAGTAAACCTGTGTCCAGTGACAGATAAATGGATAAAAAGTTATATATATATATACACACACACACAAACATACATACACACAGAACTTACGAGACCTCCCTTGACATACGCACATACCATATAATATTACTTAGCTATAAAAAATTAGAAAATCCTGTCATTTGGGAAAATGTGTATGAACCTGTAGCATTATGCTAAGCAAAATAAAGCAAGCACAAAAAGATTTCTCCTACATGACCTCACTTATATGTAGAATATAAAAAATGTCGAACTCATAAAAGTAGAGATTAGAATGGCAGTTGTTAGGCGCTGGAGTATGGGAGGAGAAAATGGGGAGATGCTGCTCAGAAGGTGCAAAGTTTCAGTTAGACATGATCAAAAGTTTCTGGAGATCTATCATGCAACATGGTGACTATAGTTATAATAATGTAACGTGTGCTTGAAAATTGCTAAGAGAATAGATCCTAAATATTCTCACCACACTATATCTACACAATGGAATACTACTCAGCTATAAAAACGAATGAAATACTGCCATTT
>NW_007728718.1:118220-121241 GCF_000696425.1 Galeopterus variegatus | reverse complement strand
ACAACAAGCAAACGGAAAGGACATTCTTGGGGGGGAGGGGACAGAGGGAGGAGGGCGGGAGGTGTCGGTAAGGGCCATAATAATCATATACATTGTATATTGACAAAATAAAAATTAAAAAAAAAAATATTCTCACCACACACACACGAAGGATAACTATTTGAAGTGATGAATATGTTAATTACCTGCTAGTGTCAATTATTTCATAATGTATACATATATCAAAACATCACATTCTACATGATAAATACATATAATTTTTATTAATCAATTATACCCAAATAAAGCTGGGGAGAGGGAGAAAAAAGAAGAAAAAGGTGGACCAATGGAATGTGGCTGTTCTTGGAGCAATCAGAAAACTGAGGTGGCACAACAAACTAACATACTAAGATTTGGAGAATTAGGCACATCCAAAGAGATATAGCACCTGAAATTTGCTTAATTGGGGCATGATTAAACTTGCATTATTACTTAAATAGTAAACTGGAGAAATTGTTAGAGACTGAGAGAAGACTGGCATGTGAGTGAGAAGCTCCAAGGAACAAAGTCAAAGGGGCCTCCAGAATTTCACAGGCTTTTAAATATATTTTAATATTTTGTTTTTAAGTGACAGTTAATAATTGAATATATTTATGAAATAAATGTGATGTTTTGATCTATGTATACACAGTAGAATGGGTTTTTTTTGTCCTTTTTGAGACCGGCCACATGGCGCTCAGCCAGTGAGCGCTGTGAGTGCACCAGTCATCCCTATATAGGATCCGAACCTGCAGCGTGAGCGCTGCTGCGCTCTCAGCGCCGCACTCTCCCGAGTGCGCCACAGGCTCGACCCTGTAGAATGGTTTGATCAAGCTAACTAACATATCCACCACCTAACCAATTTATCTTTTTAATTTTTTTTGTAGTAAGAATGTTAAAAATCTATTTTTAAAGCAATTTGAAATACACGATGCATTATTATTAACTGTGGTCACCATGCAGTGCAATAGATCACTAATACTTATTCCTCCAGTCTGAATAAAACTTTGCACCCTTAAAAAAATGTTTTGTAAGTATATATTTTAATAACTTTATAGTGAACTATAAACAGAATCACCCAAAAAGAAAAAAAACACAGCCCTCCTTGCCATAAAACCTTAAGTAGTGTTGAGATATAATGTTCTTTCCTGGCCTTAATTTTACAAAGATATAAATTGTTTCATAATTGTAGTCATTGAACCCATAATACTTCAAGGTTTTATTTTACTTAACATTACACCATCAAGAAGTTTTCCATGTCCCTACTTAATTTACATGTTTTTAAAAGCAGTGTGATATTCAAATGGTTAACACACTAGATTATTTAACAAAATTGCCACAGTTTGGTCATTCACATTGATTTTCACTGAAAGAAAAACATTTCAATGGGAATATTATAATATTATAGTTGTCTCCCAATATTTTACTCATTCATTCATTCATGGAGTTGATAAAGCAGAAAGAAAGATCTTGAGTTTTTGGCAGTTTCTTATTGCTGTCATGCTGACACTTCACTGCTTATTTCCTAGATCCCTACTTATTTAAGCCACAGTAGCCAATTTTCTGCATCTTGCAGCTAAAAGCAAGCCTAACTGATACACCACTGAAACATCTTTAGGTCTGCATCTCCCTCCCTCCTTTACTCATATCTCTGATAATGAGGTATGACTATCTCACGAGCTAGTCCACATGCTTTTTGAAATAGCCTTCCACATGCATATTCTTTTTTTGTCCTTTTTGAGACTGGCCGCACCATGCTCAGCCAGTGAGCACTGTGAGCACACCGGTCATCCCTATATAGGATCCGAACCCGCAGCGGGAGCGCTGCTGCGCTCCCAGCACCGCACTCTCCCGAGTGCACCACAGGCTTGGCCCTCCACATGCATATTCTAATGAATACTTAATGACATAGAGAAAAGCTGAAAGTTTTCAAAATTAACTGTAATTGGAAGGCAAAATTATTTTATTTAAATTTTCTTTTTGGCCTTTGTAAAATTTTTTCCTTTATACTTATTATATCTTTTCATTTTTTTTTTCCTTTTTGTCTTTCTTCGTGTCCGGCAATGGATCGCAACCCTCAGTGTCGCGCCTGTACCGGACCGGGACCGGCAACAGGATCGCAACCCTTGGTGTTGCTCCCACACCTCGCTCAGCCAGTGAGCGGGAACCGGTCTGTATGTGGGATCCGAACCCTCAGCGGGAGTGCCACCGTGCTCTTAAGCGGCACACTGTAGCAGTGCGCCACCAGGCCGGCCCAATATATCTTTTCATTTTTAAGTAGACATCTTTCATACATATTTATGGGGTACAGAGTTTATTTCAATTTATGTATACAATGTGTGATGATCAAATCAGGCTAATTAGCATATTCATCTTCACAAAAACATCATTTCTTTGTGATAAAAACATTTGGGCTCCTCTCTTCTAGCCATGTGAGAACATACAATAACTCATTATTAATTATATATGCCTAACACTACTGCACACCTGCACACCATCAGGGCTTATTTTCCTACCTAGCTGTAATTTTATGTCCCTTAACCAATGTCTCCCTGTTTCCCCTTACTCCTTCCCTTCCCAGCCTCTAGTAACAACTGTTCGACTCTCTACTTTTAAAAGCTCAACTTTTTTTAGCTCCCACATATAAGTGAGAAAATATGGTATTTATTTTTCTGAGTCTGACTTGTTTCACTTAACATAATGTATTCCAGGCTCATCCATGTTGCTGAAAATGACAGGATTTCATTTTTATCATGGCTGAGTAGTACTCCAGTGTGTATATATACCACATTTTCTTTATCCATTCATCTGTTGATGGATACCTAGGTTGATTTCATATCTTGCCTATCATGAGTAGTGCTGCAATAAACATAGGGGTGTGATATCCCCTTACTATGCTAATTTCCCTTCCTTTGGGCAAATACTCAGCAGTGGGATTCCTGGGTCATATAGTAATTCTATTTTTAGGTTTTTTTTTTTTTTTTTTTTTTTTTTTTTTTTTTT
>NW_007728718.1:98855-117240 GCF_000696425.1 Galeopterus variegatus | reverse complement strand
TTTTTTTTTTTTTTTTTTTTTTTTTTTGTCTTTTTTCCATGTCCGGCAACGGATTGCAACCCTCAGTGTTGCCCCCGTACCGGACCGGGGACTGGCAACGGGACCGCAACCCTTGGTGTTGCTCCCGCGCCTCGCTCAGCCAGTGAGCGGGAACCGGTCTGTATGTGGGATCTGAACCCTCGGGCGGGAGCGCCGCCGCACTTCCCAAGAGGTGCACTTATCCAGTGCACCACCGGGCCGGCCCTATTTTTAGATTTTTAAGGAACCTCCATAGTGAATATGACTCCAAAATCACAGGCAACTAAATATAAATAAATGAATAAATTTGCATCAAACTAAAAAGCTTTTTACAGCAAAAGAAATAAATTAACAGAGTGAATAGAAAACTCACAAATTGGGAGAAAAATTTGCAAGCTGATATCCAAAATATATAAGGAACTCAAAAACTCAATAAATAATCCAATTAAAAATGGGCAAAGAATGTGAACAGACATTTCTGTAAAGAACAGATAAGAATGGACAACAGATTTTTGAAAAAATGCTCAACGTCTTTAACAATCAGGAAAATGTAAATTGAAACCACAATAAGATATCACCTCATACCTGTTAGAATGGTTATTATCAAAAAGACAAATGATATAAAGTGTTTGCAAGAATGTGGAGAAAAGATAACCCTTGCACAATGCTGGTGGGAATGTAAATTAGTACAGCCATTTTGGAAAATGGTATGGAGGTTCCTGGAAAAAAATGCCATATGCTTTTTTCCCCAGGAATCCCACCATGCTCTAATGGGGGAAATTCAGGAAAGATCCTCACATAGCTCCGGATGGGGAGGAGGAGAAACTCTCCCAGATTTTTCTTGCTAACACAAGCTTTCTCCAGAGAAAAAAATACTGCCAGAGAGCATTTCTGAAACCTCACATTATCTTGAAGAAAGGAATTTCTATTTGTTGGGAAAATATAGAAAAAAATGGTCAGGGCCCCTCGGATGTTCAGAGTCTTGCCAAGCATCTGAGGTGGGTATGCATGTGTGCACGGGTGTTCCTTGTGATTGCGTGCATCCAGGTGTTTTTCTGAGTTATGGACTTGAGTATAAAGGACTAATGGCACAGATGCACGAAGCTTCAAAAGGATGCTCTGGGAAGCCATATTAGGTCGGCTGCTCCTAGCTCTGAATAAAGCCTATTATTTCTTCACTAATGGCTCCAAGGACCTTTTCCTATTACCTAGCTCATAGACCTGCATGTGAAGGGTTTGTGACCCAGTCTGGACAACAGGCTTGAGGGATCTGTGAGCCCTAGCCCTAGCTTTACACTATTCATTGCAGCAATGCCCAGTTTCTTTAAAAATCAAAAACAAGGGGGCCCCATGGGCCAAGGCAAGGCAGGGTGCGTGGACAGCCCGTGCCATGCCCACTGTGACAGGGGAGTCCTGGGCGCTACCATGTGCCACCACCTTCACCCTCTTTGGAGGCATGGATCTGGTGGGCAGCGGATCATAAGGACTTCATCCACGATGTCTCTTTTGACTTCCACAGTGGATGGATGGCTACCAGCTCCAGCGACCAGAGCCTCAAGGTCTGAGATAAAAGCAAAGGTAGGGATTGGCATTGTACTGCTAGCTGGAAGATGCACAGTGGATCTATATGGAGTGTGACATGGGCCCGTCCTGAATTTGGACAGGTTTTGGCTTCCTGATCTTTTGTTCCAACAGTTGCTGTGTGGGAAGAAATAGTAGAAGAATCAAATAATAAACTGCAAGGACAGAGTCATTGGGTTAAGAGGACAACTATAGTGGATAGCAGAACATCTGTTACCAATGTGAAATTTGCTTCAGAGCATATGGGTCTTATGTTAGCAGCCTACCCAGCATATGGTACAGTAAGAATATATGAAGCACCAGATGTTATGAATCTCAGCCAGTAGTCTGCAGCATGTGATCTCATGTAAGCCGAGCTATAGTTGTATTTTTTGGAACCCTTCAAGCTCTCCTGTTCATTCAGCCATGATAGCTGTAGGAAGTGATGACAGTAGTACACATGCAATGGCCAAGATTCAGATTTTTCAATATAATGAAAACACCTGGAAATATGCAAAAAGCCAAGCACTTATGACATTCATTGATCCTGTACGTAAATATTGCATTTGCTCCAAACTTGGGAAGATCTTTCCATATTTCAGTGATAGCAACCAAAGATGTGAAAATTTTTACCTTAAGCTTCTGAGGAAAGAACTTACTTCCTCTGGTAGGCCAACAAATCTGAAATTCATATAGTGGCTTAGTTTGATAACCATAATTCTCAGGTCTGGTGAGTGGGTTGGAATATAACAGGAACAGTGCTAGCATCTTCAGGAGATGATGGCTGTTTAAGATTGTGGAAAGCTAATTATAAGGACAAATGGAAGTGTACTGATATTTTGAAAGGCAATAGGAGCCCAGTCAATGGGAGTTCTCAGCAGAAAAACTCCTTCCCTAGGTTCAAATATTTCAAATCTTCAAAATTCATTAAATGGACTTTCTGCTGGCACAGCTGAGTACAAGCTAACTCGAGTAACTTTGCTATTTTGCTGCTTGTTGCATGCACACAGGAATGTAAAACACATTCCACTTCCCCTTCTCCAGCACTTGGCCTCTCCCAAGGTACACCAACAGCCTACTTACTACTAAACACAGTCTAAAAGGCCTTTAAAAACACAGTGTATATTATTTTTTTGTACTAGTCAGTTTATTGACGCTATTTGAAACTACAGAAATATAAAGAGAGGTTTTTTGATGAGACATTGTCACCAAAACAATGTTTTTGAAATGTTACTAAAACTAATTTGGGTTTAAAAATTAAAGTATTGTTATCACCCTTATGTAAGTACTTGGGAGGAAGGAAAATAACACTTCATTTGGAGAATATATTTCTCTTGTTTTTTAAAACAGTAAGTTAAAATGATGAATTTCTATAACTTTAATATGAAGATTGAATAAATATTCTTTACAAAGTTTGTAAAAAAAAAAACCCCAAAATAAAAGCCAACATCAAAATGGAACAATATTTAAAGTAAATAGACTGGGGATGCTGAAGCTGAGGGAAAGCTTAAAGGGCAGGCAGGAGAAAAATCTATATTTATGGGAGAGAAAGGGATGCTTCTTAAGGCCACACCTCAAGTCACAGGCCCACTAAAGTATTAACTTTATTGAAAGACTGAAGAATTTCCCCTTTCTCCTCAACCTTTCACAATACTAACCAGTACCAGTAATAGCAACAGTGGATTAAAACTGGAAAAGCTTCAGGACACAGTCTGTCTCTGAGGAGAAGTACAAATGGAAGCTCCAAAGCTGAGAGGAAGATAAACAAACCTAACCAGAATAATTTGAAGACTAGTACCCTTAACTACAAAAAACATTAAGCACGCCCAATTTCTAGACAGATTAACATAAATGTGCACACTAAAAGCCTATTTGTTTCTTTTCTACAGGAGTTCCATGCCATACATCTAAGAAATTTTCAAATAATGTTTAGGTTTAAGTTTTTATAGACTATACACAGTGGATATATATAACTCAAAAGTAACATAAACACAGGTCCTTCTTCTCTCACACAATTCATACGCCAAGGTAGAAATAGATTTGTTTCATTGTTGAATCTTTTTGCCAGCTTTTTTTCAGCAAATATTTAAACAAAGTATAAAACTTGGAAGTGCTAACATTTGGCGATCTCCAGAATATATGAGATTAAGAGATACGAGGAATAAAATGAGAAGACCTAATTTACATTATGTGGGAAATTCAAAAGTAGTTTCCATTCTCCAGTTTGCATTCTGTGGTTTGGGTAGATTGCTGATATCTTCTCTGTACTACACACCTGAGGTAAATTGATATTTTATGGTATTGTTATTAGCTAGTCCTTTCAGCAGAACCCAGAAATTCTGGTTTTCTTCCTACCTGGTTTGAGACCACTGTTTATTTATTCCTATTGATATTAGCTACCCCCATTAACTTGTAAATTCAACTGAACACTTAAGTGTATTTTAATTTATATATAATTTCTATTCTTTTAGTTTAATGCTTTTAGTATATATAAAGAATTATATTGCTGGAAGCACCCATATTTTAAACATAGAAAAATGTTTTTAAATTAAACTCACAAAAACTTTTTTTGCAGAACACAGGAACTTTTGAAAAAACAGATTTTGTTATTCCAAAATTTTGTGGTTTTTTAATTCTAGTCTATTCTACACTGGTCCTATTTTATTCTTTCTATTTCATTCCTGTTTACAGAACAATTTATGTGTTTATTTCTAATATTATTATGATTTTATTTTTAAAGTAATGTTTGACTCTTCCAATGAGCTTAATTTGTCATGTATGTGCACAAAACATAAATTATAAAATATACTCTGAGCAAGCCAGCATGATCAATAAGCATCTGAAACCAGAAAAAATTAAATCAAACAAACAAACATCAGAACTAGAACTCAAGGGATATGAGTCATTGGATATCAATAAACAGAAAAGTGAATTTAAATTTTTTAGTATAAATTACTTTAAAGAGACCAAAAACACAATGAGGCATATTTGAAAAAGAACCAGATAGAACAGCCAGAAATAAAGTGTTTACAAAGTGCATAAAAATTAATTGAGTTGTTAAATTGCAGTTGATATGGATTTCAAGTAGAATGGTAAGTAAACTAAGCTACTTGGCTCAATAAAATTCTTAGAATGTAGCTTAGAGAGGAGAGAGATCTAAAATATATGAGATTAAGAGATATGAAGAAAAAAATGAGAAGACCTAATTTACATTATATTGGAAATTTAGCAATAGAGAAGAGGGGAAACAAAGACATAGCATTTGAAAAAATAAAGACAGAATTTTATAGAAATGACAAAGCCAGGAAATGGAGATTTCATGTGGATGTCAAATAAGTGTGATAAAAATAGGATATTCAAAGGGGCATAGTGTAATAAGAACAACAAATGTAAAGGGAAAAATATATACATGTATCTGTGTGTGTGTGTGTGTGTGTGTGTGTGTATGTGTGTATGTATAATGAATGTTAGCTTAATTCTCAAAATTTATAATGGAATCTAAGAGACAAGGTAAAAAATAATAACCATAAAATTATATAGTTAAAAAATAAAATAATAAAAGCCTATTTGACTTCTTTTATCCAAATACCACTTTTCCCATGGTCTAGATTTCAACAAAAAAATTACAAGGCACACTAAAAGACAAGGAAAAAAGACTAAAGAGACAAAAAACCCATCAGAACAAAACACAGATGTTGGAATTATCGGAGAAGAATTTTAAAATGACTGTGATTGCTAAAGGTGCTAAAGGAAAAAGTAGACAATATGCAAGAACGAATACATAATTTCAGAAGAGAGATGGGAACTCCTCCACGAATAAATAAAAATATACAAAAGTCAGAAACACAATAATGAAAAATCAATGATGACATATGGGCTAATCAGTAGAACTGACAATGTAAAGGAAATTATTAGTAAAATTAAAAACAGTTTAATAGAATCTTCACTAACTGCAACAGAAAGAGAAATAAAAATGAAAACACAAGAAACAAAATTAAAAAACTACAGTTTTTTTGTAATAATGTTAGGTGTAATTGGAACATCAAGAGGAGAAGAAAAAAACAGAGAAAATATTTGAAGAACTAATGACCAAGAACTTTAAAAAATTAGTGACGGACACCAATCACAGATCCAGAAAACTCACAGAACACCAAATGGAATAAATACAAAAACTCCACACCTACACATGATGTATAAAAACTCCAGAAAGACAAAGACAAAGAGAATATCTTAAAAGATAAATTTTTGGCAGGGGAACACCTCATGTATAGGAGAATGAGGATAAAAATTAGAGCAGACTTTGTATAAGAAAATATGCAAAGAAGAAGAGAATGTAATAAAATCTTTAAAGCATTGAAAAACATAAACCTCTAATCTAGCATTTAATATCCAGTAAAATTACCCTTTAAAAGTGAAGGAGAAATAAAAACTTTCTCAGAAAACAAAAACTGAGGTAATTCATTGCCAAGTAGACCTGACCTGCAACAAATGTTCAAAAAGATTCTTCAGGCAGTGGTAAAATGATTTGTGAGAAACCTGGTTCTACACAGAGAATGGAAGAGTATCTGAAAAATGAACGAAATAATTTATTTTCCTTCTTCTTAATTCATCTAAAAGATAACAATTTTCCAAACAATGTAGTAACAATATTTTGAATGTTTATGGCACACTTGCCCCATCTGGCCATTCTGTCCCACTTAAGTCAGGAGAAAACTGGGAATCACTTCTGAAGCTCACAGTGTATAGTCACAGGTTCACTAAAAGACTGAGAACTAACAACAGGACTATAAAATGCTTTCCCTCTTCTCCCACTTTGCTACCACATTACTAAAGGCCTATTTACAGCAGTTCCTTTTACACAGTAATCATGTCCCTAGCTTTCAAAAAAAATTGCAGGTCACACTACAGACAAAAAACACAGTTTGAAGAGACAGAGCTAAGACTGGAACCAGACTCAGATATGGGAAGGATGTTGGAATTATCAGACATGAAATTAAAAACAACTATGAGTAATATGCTAATGGATCTAATGGATAAATTAGGCAACATGTAAGAACAAATGGGTGACATAAGCAAAGAGATAAAAATTCTAAAAATGAAACAGAAAGCTAGAGATGTAAAACACTGTAACAAATAAACGGCTTTGACTGGGTTATTAGTTGACTGAACAGGGCTGAGGAAAGAATCTTTGAACTTGAGGATATCTCAAAAGAACATCCAAAACTGAAAAAAAAAAAAAAGACTGAAGAAAATTAGAACAGAATGTCCAAGAACTGTAAGACGAATACAAAAGGTATAACATACATGTAATGAGAATATCAGAGGAGAAGAAAAAGAGAAAGGAACAGAAGAAATATTTAAAACAGTAATGACTGAGAACATCTGCCCCCAAATTTCAGAAACTAAATCACAGATTCATGAAGCCCAGAGAAAATCAAATAAGATATATACCAAAACAAAAACAAAAACAAAACACTAAATTCAGGCATATCATACTCAAATTGCAGAAAATCAAAGATAAAGTCCTGAAAGAAGACAGAAAACATACCATATTTTTAGAGGAGCAAAGATAAGAAACGTATCTGACCTGTTTTGATAAATCATGCAAGCAAGAAAAGAGTAAAATAAAATATTTAAAACGTTGAGAGTAAAAACATCACTAACCTAGAATTCTGTACTCTACAAAATTACCCTTTAAAAGTGAAAGAGTAATAAAGACATTCTCAGGCAAACAAAAGTTGAGGGAATTAGTCAGCAGTAGATCTTTCTTGGAAGAAATGTTAAAAGAATTTCTTCAGAGGAAGATAATGATATAGGTCAGAAACTCATATCTACATAGAGGAAGAAAGAACACTGTAGAAGGAATGAGTGAAGATAAAATATTTTTTTCTTATTTTAAGTTGCTCTAACAGATAATGGTTTTCTCAAAATAATAATCGCAACTATATATGATTGTGTGTGTGTGAGTCTTTGTGTGTGTATAAAACCAGCCTCCATGCCAGGCAAGGTACACAAGACTCAGGACCACCCAGTACTAAGCATGCTCCTATGAGCCCAGGCTCCAGGCCCACCCCAGGTTTCAGACCAGGCCAAAGCCAGATCAGCCTACACTACCCTGTACTTCAGGCCCACTGTAGCACTAGGTCAGCACTGTTGGCCTCAAACATGAGTCTGGCATATGTTACAGGCCTACCCAGTGCCAGTCTGGTCCCTGGAGCCCCACACTTGAGGATGGTCCATGCAGCCCCATGCTCCAGAAGAGCCAGAATTCAGGCCTGATCCATCAGACACAGGGTCCAGGACCATCCTAGTAGGCCCTAGCAGTGGCTGACCAGCCCTATGGCCATTCCCCAAACCCCAGAATCCAGTCCAGTCCTCTCAGACCTAACCTTCAGGCCAGCACATACACACACCTAGCCTCCAGGTCAGCCACAAAGATCCCAGGTGCCAGGTTGGTCCATAAGGCCCCAGGCTCAAGATCAATCCCAAGGCTCCAGGCAGCAGTTCAGCATGCATTATCCCAATCTCAGATTGGCCCTCATGGACTCAGGCTCCATGTTGACCCAGAACCAGGCCAGCACCAAGATCCCGGCTGGTTACCATAGCCCCAGGCTCCAGTGGCCTCAGGGTTTAAGCCAACCACAGTAGACTTCAGTTCCAGGCAGGCCCCAATGGACCAAGGCTCCAATACCACCCCTGCAAACCTAGGCTCCAGGCCAGCTACCATGGACTCAGGCCCCAGGCAAACTCAGAATCTAGGCCCTCCTCAGTGCCAAGCCAGCCCCCATACACTCAGCCTCCAGGCCTGTCCCGGTAAACACAGGAGGTGCCAACCCACCACAATGCCTGGATGGCCCCTGAAGACTCAGGCTCAAAGCCCAATCCAGCACCAAGTCAGCCTCTGTGGACACAGGCCTCAGACCAGCCCCTGTGGATCCAGGTTCCAGGCAGAATCCTGGAGTGCTAGGCCTACCCATCTGCTGATACAAAATCAGATCAGACTGCCTGAAGACTAAAGCAACAAATCTGCCGATAGGCTACACGTGATAGCCTTCCAAGAATCTCTGGGCAGACTGGTGAAGGGCTTTTCCAGACAAAACAAATCTACAATGACTGGAATGAGTCCCTACTTCTTTCAAATGTGAAGGCACCAATGCATGACCACAAAGATAAACAACAATCAGGGAAACATGGCACCCACCAAAGAAACAAAATAAAGCACCAGCAACCATCCCTAAAAAAATGGGAGATTTAATGAGCTGTCTGTCAATGAATTTAAAACAATTGTATTAACAAAGATATCAAAATCACAAGACAAAACAAAACAAAAACAGAAATTCCAGTTGTGAGAAATACAATAAACAAAATAAAAAGTGCAACAGAAAATGTCAACAGAACAACTGATCAAGCAGAAAAAAATCTGTAAAATCAGAGACAGTTTATTTAAAAACTATAATCAGAAGAGAAAAATAAAAATTAATTTTAAAGAACAAACAAAGCTCATGGGATTGAAGAGACAGCACTGAAAGAGCAAATGTTTGAATAAAAGAAGTTTGTGATGGAAACAAAAAGATAAAATGGTAGAAAGCTTATTTTAAAAAATAAGGGAGTTGCAATAATCCTAACGGATTATTCAGCAGAAAATTTATAGGCTCGAGAAAGTTGGATGATATTTTCAAAGTGCTGAAGGAAAGAAAACCTGCAAACCAAGAATATTTTACACAGCAGAACTGATCTTCAGAAATGAAGGACATACAAAGACTCACAGTCAAACAAATGCTGAGGGAGTTCATCACCACCAGACCTGTCTTACAAGAAATTTCAAGCTTATAGAAAAGGATACTAATTAGTAACATAAAACATATGATGGTAAAAAATCACACAGGTAAAAGGAAGCACACAGTCAAATTGAGAATATTCTAATACTATAATTGTAGTGTATAAATCGCTTATATCTTCAGGATGAAATATACAAGACAAAATTACTAAAAAAAAATAGCTACAATAATTTGTGAAGGGGAACCCAATATAAAAAGATATAAATTGTGACAGCAAAAACATAAATGTGGGAGTAGAGAAAATGTAGTTTTTAAAAGATGTTCAAAGTTTAGTTGCTACCACCTTAAAATCACCTGCTATTACTGTAAGAGGTTTTATGTAAGCCTCATGGTAATCAGAAAGCAAAACCCTATAGCAGATACACAAATGATACAGAATAAAGAATCAAAGAATACTACTAAAGAAAATCACCTAATCACAAAGGAATACAGTAAAAGGAAAGAAAGAAAAAAAAAAAAAAACCACCAGAGCAAAATTTTAAAAATGGCAGTAGTAAGCCCTTACATGACAACAATTACCTTGAATGTACATTGAATAAATTATGCAATCAAAAGACAGAGCTGCTAAACGATTTTTTTTTTAAAAAAAGACCCAACTACATGCTTCCTACAAGAGACTCACTTCTTATTTAAGGACACATAGACTGAAAGTGAAGGGATGAAAAAAATACTCCATGCAAAGAGAATGCAAGAGAGCCAAGGTAGTTATATCAGATAAAATGGGCTTTATGTCAAAACACAAAAATGAGATAAAATTTATTATGTAATGATAAAGAGATCAAATTATCAATAAAATATATTATTGTAAATATGTACCCACCCAACATTGAAGCCCTTAAATATGTAAAACAAATATTACTATATGTGAAGGAGGAGATAAACTGTAATACAGTAATATCAGGAGAATTAAAAAACCCATTTCTAGCAATAGACTCACCCAAACCCAAAAGTAATAGGAAAATATCAGACTAAAATTATACTTTAGACCAAATAGGCCTAATAAACATATATAGAGCATTCCACCTAACAATAGCAGAATAATTCTTCTAAATCACACAAAGAACCAGGATAGATTATATGTTAGACCTATATGTTAGGTCAGCCTGCTGACCACTTGACTGCACTGAAACAAAGAGGGTGGCCAGTGGAGCCCAGGGAAAGAGGGATGGGACCAGGGACCCATAACCCTGTGGCCCAACCCACAGGAGAATTACATTGCCACCTTCATGGTAGCTCACCTGGGGGTGGGAGGTACATCTGCAACCCATGCAACTAACTTGATCTGGGGAGAGACACACATGGAACACCTGAGAGTGCAGAAATCCAGGATAGCCAAGTAGAATGAGGAAGAAAATTCCCAACTACCACAAAACTGTCCCCCAACTAGGGGAAGAAAAAACCCAGGAGGATCCTCTACCTGTAGAAAAGAGGATAGAGAAAGTATGCTCAGGGTAACTCATTCAGCTGAGGAACTCCAGTATACCCCAGTGCATCCATCAGGGTCACAGTGTTACTTGCTGCAGCGCCAATAAGCCCACACAGGGTCACCCACCACATCTAAAGAGTGAGAGGGCACACAGATGCCTATCCCAAGAACTTGAGCTCTCACCTACATCCTCAACAACCCAACACAGTGTTACTAACGTCAGCAAGGAATTAGTAAGTGTTCCAGTGCCTAAGCCATGGAGGTACTCACACATAACTTGGACACTGAATATGACTGAAGTACCCACAGGGAGACTACACTACTATGTCTACCTGGAAACAATACTAAAACACCCTACTCAATGGTTGATATAAAATACATCTAAGGAGGAAGTCTATCTCCTCACAGCCTACTCTAGAAGAAGCAACTCCTCTACCAGATAACCAGACATCAATGTAGAGATACTAGAAATATGAAAAAAAAGAGATAATATGACACCAGTAAGGAAATACAATAATTCTCAAGAACCAGACCCCATAGAGCAGAAAACCTTTGAAATGACTGAAAAGGAACTATGAGCAACAATCTTAAGGTAACAAGGAGACTCAGTTAAACTGCACAATGAAATGGGAAAAGTTATCCAGGATATGATCCAGGATATAAATGAAGAAATTTTCAAAGAGAGTAATACCTTAAGAATGTAGCAGAACTCATGGAACTGAACAATTCATTTATTGAAATAAAAAACACAAAGCAGAGTTTAAGCAGTGGGCTATGGCAAACAAAAGAAAGAATTTCTGATTTTGAAAACAGTCTTTTTGAAATAATCCAGATGGATTAATAAAGTAGAAGTAAAAAGAATCAAAATAATGAGGAAAATCTGAGACAGCTAGCAGACAACCTTAAGCAAACAAACATCCAAATCATGGGTGTTCATGAGAAAGAAAAGGGCACTAAAAAGCTATTCAACAAAATAATAGCAGAAAATTTCCCAGATATATGAAGAGACAAGGATTTTCAGGTCCAAGAGGATCACAGATCCACAAACAGATTCAATCCAAAAAACATCACCTCTGAGACACATTATAGTCATATTGGCAAAACTCAAAGACAAAGAGCGAATCTTAAAAACAGCAAGAATAAGCATCAAATCACTAATAAGGAGTCCCCATCAGACTAACAACAGATTTCTCAACAGAAGTCACCATCAAACTTCTCAACAGACTTCTCTATAGGCCAGAAAAGAATGGGATGATATATTCAAAATACTAAAAGAAAAAAAACTGCTAGCCAAGAATATTATACCCAGCAAGTCTATGCTTCAGAAATGAGGGAGGAATAGTGTATTTTCCAGACAGACAAAAACAGCAGGAGTGCGCTACCACAGGACCACACTGCAAGAAATCCTCAAGGGAGTCCTGCATCTGAAATCCAAAAAACAGTAATGAATACCACAAATATGTATGAAGAACAAAACTCACTGGTAGAACAAAAAATGAAACAAGACAGAGAAAGAAACTGTATCTTACTACCTCAAAAAAACAACAAACATGGAAGACAAACTGTAAAGGGGGAAAAAACAAAAGATATTTAAAACATCCAAATAAAAATTGATAAAATGCCAGGATTAAGACAATACTTTTCAACAACAACCCTTAATTTAAATTAATTAAATTTCCCACTCAAAAGACACAGACTGACTGATAGTATTAAAAAGCTAGACCCAACTATATGCTGTCTATTAGAGACTCACCTCACTTATAACAACACAAACAGACTAATAGTGAAGGAATAGAAAAAGATATACCCCACAAATGGAAAGCAAAAACGAGCAGAAGTAGTTATTCTTATATCAGATAAAATTGACTTTAAACCAAAAACTATTAAAAGAGACAAAGAAGGCCATTATATGATAAAAGGATCTATCCAGCAAGAAGACATAGCAATCATAAATATATATGAATCCAATCCCAGATCACCCAGATATACAAAACAGACACTATTAGATCTAAAGAAGTAGACACACATACAATAATAGCTGGGGACCTGAACATCACCCTCTCAACATTAGACAGATCATCCAGGAAACAAATCACCAGAAAAACACAGCATCTGAACTACCATTTAGTCCAATTGGATTTGGTAGATATCTGCAGAACATTTCATTCAACAACTACAGAGTAAACATTCTCATCAGCACATGGATCATTCTTCAGGATAGACCACATGTTAGGTCACAAGTCAATTACGAACAAATTTTTAAAAATTCAAATGATTTCAAGTATCTTTTCAGACAACAATGGGATAAAATTATAAAACAATAACAAGTGAAACTCTAGAAACTCTACAAACACATGAAAATTAGCAACATGATCTACAGATTCAATGAAATCCCCATCGAAATACCAATAACATTCTTCATAGAAATGGAAAAAAATAAAACAACCCTTACCCTTCATATGGAACAACAAAAGACCCTGAATAGCTAAAGCAATCCTGAGCAAAGAAAAAAAAAAAAAACAAGCTGGAGGCAAAACACTACCTGACTTCAAATTATACCACAAAGCTATTGTAACCAAAATGACATGGTACTGGTATAAAAATAGACATTCAGACCAGTGGAGTAGAATTGAGAACCCAGAAATCACCTCTCAGGCTTACAGCCATGTAATATAGGACAAAGGCAACAAAAATCTACACTGGGGAAAAGACTGCCTCTTCAACAAGTGGTGCTGGGAAAACTGGATATCTATATGCAGAAGAATGAAACTAGACATGCACCTCTCACCATATATACTAAAATCAACTCAAAATGGATTAAAGACTTAAGTATAAGACCTGAAACTGAAAAATTACTAGGGGAAAGTATAGGGGAAACACTTCAGGAACTAGGTCTGGGCACAGACTTTATGAACGTGAGCCTGAAAGCACAAGCAGTAAATGAAAAAGTAAACAAATGGGACTATATCAAACTAAAATGCTTCTTTCTGCACAGCAAAGGAAACAATCGACAGGATGAAATGACAAGCTACAGAGTGGGAGAAAAGCTTTCCTAGCTATGCATCCAACAAGGGATTAATATTCATAATATACTGGGAACTCAAGCAATTAAACAGTAAAAAAAAAAAAACAAATAACCCAATGAAATAAGGAGCAAAGTTGCTGAATAGACATTTTTCAAAGGAAGACATACACATGGCCAACAGTACATGAAAAAATGATCAATATCATTAGTCATCAGGGAAATGCAAATTAAAACTACGTTGAGACATCACCTCACCCCAGTTAGACTGGCCATAATCAAAAAGACAGTGAATAACAAGTGCTGGTGAGGGTGTGAAGAGAAGGGAACACTCCTAAATTGTTGGTGGGACTATAACAGTACACTCACTATGGAAAACAGTATGGATGTTTCTGAAACAACTACAGATAGGTCTCCCATATGATCCAGCAGTCCCACTTCTGGGTCTATACACAGAGGAATGGAAATCATCATGTCAAAGGGATACCTGTACTCCCATGTTCATTGCAGCTCTGTTTACAATAGCAAAGACATGGAACCAACCCAAATGTCCATTGATGGATCATTGCATAAGGAAACTGTGATATACCATGGAATAGTACTCTGCCATAAAAAAGAATGAAATTCTCCCATTTGCAACAACATGGATGAGCCTGGAGAAACTTATGTTGAGTGGTGAAATAGGCAAAGCACAGAAGGATAAATACCACATATACTTGCTCATATGTGGAAGCTAAGAGAGAAAGAAGGAAGGAAAGAAAGACCACAGTGGTGTGTTGGACTTGCAGAGGTATAGAACATTCCTTTGGTTACAAAATAAAGTGAGGAGGAAAGGGGAAGGGAGAGGGGGGGTGGGGGTAATTGGATGGGGGACACGGGGTACAAATGCAATTTGTGTTAATGGGTATGCTGCCAGTATGAATCCGGTCCTCACATCATGGGCACGAGGGGTGACAATCAGCTTTGTACCACATGAATATTTATAAACAAAAGAACAACAATAACAACAAAAAAACAACATGCTTGTGGACAGCCTATTGGTCCAAAGAAAAATTACACTTCCACAGCAAACTAGCAGAATAAGAAATTAAGAATGCAAGCCCGTTTACAATAGTTACCAACCCTCCCCCCAAAACCTAGGAATAAATTTAACCAAGCAGGTGAAATATCTCTACACTGATAACTACAAATCAATGCTGAAAGAAATTATAGAGGACACAAAAGGATGGAAAGACATTCCATGCTCTTGGATTGGAAGAATTAGCATTATGAAAATGTCCATACTACCCAGAGCAATTTACAGATTCAATGCAAGCCCCACAAAAATACCAACGACATTCCTCACAGAAAAAGAAAAACAACCTTAACATTTATATGGAACAACAAAAGACTTTGAATAGCCAAAATAATCCTGAGCAAAAACAACAACAACAACAACAAACCAACCAGCCCCCCCCCAAAACAACAAAGTGGGAGACATTAAACTAGCTGACTTCAAAGTACAATACAAAGCTACAGTAACCAAAAATATCATGGTACCGGCATAAAAACAGACACTTAGACACTCAGCCAATGGAACAGAATAGAGAACCCAGACATCAACCCATGTTCTTACAGCCAACTGATCTTTGACAAAGACATCAAGAACATACAATGGGGAAAATACTGCCTCTTAAATAAATGGTGGTGGGAAAACTGGACATCCATATGTAGAATAATGAAAGTAGACCTATACCACTTGCAAAATCAACTCAAAATGGATTAAAGACTTAAATATAATACCTGAAACTATAAAACTCCTAAAAGGAGACGTAGAGGAAACACTTCTGGAAGTAGTACTGGTCAAAGACTTTATAAATATGACCCTGAAATTATAAGGAACAAAAGAAATGGGATTCTATCAAACTTAAAATCTTCCGTACAGCAAAAGAAAAAGTTAACCATGTTAAGACAACCTACAGAATGGGAGAAAATAATTGCAAATTATGCATTCGACAAAGGATTAATATCCAGAATATACAAGGAACTGAAACAACTTAACAGTAAAAAACCCACAAATAACCTGATTTAAAAATGAGCAAAGGAGGTGAATAGGCATTCCTCAAAAGAAGATATACAAATGGCCAGCAGATATATAAAAAAAATGCTCAACATCACTAATCATCAGGGAAGTCCAAATCAAAACCACATTGAGTTATCATCTCGCCCCAGTTAGACTAGCCATTATTAAAAAAGAAAGAGAATAACAAATGCTGGCGAGAATGTGGAGAAAGGGGAACCCTACTGCACTGCTGGTGGGATTGTAAATCAGTGCAACCATTATGGGAAAGTGTGGTGGTTCCTCAAACAATAAAGACTTAAACATAACACCTGAAACTTTAAACTATTAGAAAAAAATATAGAGGAAAAATGCCATAACATTGGTCTGGGCAACGATTTTTTGGATAAAGACACAAAAGCAAAAATAGAGAAACATGATTACATGAAAATAAAAAGCTGCTGCATGATTAACAGTGTGAAGATTCATCCTGAGAATGGGAGAAGATATTTGCAAGCCAAACAACTGATAAGAGGTTAATATCCAAAATATGTAAGGAACTCAAGCAACCCAAGAAAGTAAATAACCCAATTTAAAAATGTGTAAGGAACCTAAAAACACATTCTCAAAATAAGACACAGAAATGGTCAACTGGGTATATGAGCATATGCTCATCATGACTAATTATCAGCCTAATTGAAATTAAAACCACAGTGACATTTCACCTCACACCTGTTAGAATGGTTATTATCAAAAAGACAGAAGATAATAATTATTGGTGAGGATATGGAGAAAAGGGAACCCATATGCACTGATGGTGGAAATATAATTAGTATAACCATTGTGAAGAACAGTATGGAGATTACACAAAAAAATTAAAAATCTAACTACCACATGATTGAACAATCCCAATTCTGGGTATATATTTGAAGTAAATGAAATCACTATGTTGAAAAGATACCCACATTCCCTTGTTTATTGCATCATTATTTACAATTGCTGAAATATTAAATAGAACTAATTGTTCATTAATTAATAAATGGATAAAAACATGATACATACTCAATGAAATACTATTCAGTCTTTTAAAAAAGCAACTGCTGTCATTTTCAGGAACATGGATGAACCTGAAAGACATTATTTTAAGTTAAATTAAGCCAGGCACAAAAGCCAAATACCACGTGATCTCACTTGTATGTAAAATCTAAAAAAGTTGAACTTGTAGAAGCGGAGTAGAATGGTGGTTACCAGGGGTTGTGTTTGGGGGGTTGAGGTGAGGAACGTTGCTTATTAGAAACAAAATTTCGGTTAGGTAAGACAAGGTAATTATAGTTAACAGAAATGTGTTGTATTCCTGAAAATCACTGAGAGTAGATTTTAAGTGTTCTCACCCCCCCACACACAATTATAAGTATGTGAGGCAATGCACATGTTAATAAATTTAATTTTGCTATTTTTATCCTTTTTAAAATTTTTATTTATTTATTTTTATTTTAACATTTATTTTTACATATTTCTGAGGTACAGTGTGTTTTCAATATATGCATATACTGCACAATGATTAACTTAGGATAGCATAGTTTTGTATCCATTAGTCCACCACTTCTCCTCCCCTCTGACCCCCCTCCCTTCTTGGCCTCTAGTAACCATTATTCTACTCTTTAGCTCTATGAGAACCACTTTTTCATTTCTATTTCTTTTTCTTTTTCTTTTTTTTGATTCCACATATGAGTGAGATCACGCAGTATTTATCTTTCTGCGCCTGACTTACTTCACTTAACATAATGGTTCCCAGTTTCATCCATGTTGCTGCAAATGATAGGCTATCTTGTTTGTATAGATGAATAGTATTCCATTGTGTATATATACCACAGTTTTATTAATCCATTCATCTGTTGATGGAAATTTAGGTTGATTCCATCTCTTGGCTATCGTGAATAATGTAGTGATGAACATAGGAGTGCAGGAAGGTGTCTTCTTGATATATTGGTTTCATTTCCTTTGGATATATACCCACTAGTGGGATAGCTGAGTCACAGGGTAAATCTATTGTTAGTTTCTGAGGACCTGCCAAACTGTTTTCCACAGTGGCTGTACCAATTTATATTCCTACCAACAATGTAGGAGGGTTCCCTTTTCTCTACATCCTCAGCAGCATTTGTTATTTTCTGTTTTGTTGATAATAGCCATTCTAACTGGAATGAGATGATATCTCATTGTGGTTTTAATTTGCATTTCCCTTATAATTAGTGATTTTCAGGATATTTTCATGTGCTTGCTGGCTATTTGCATGTCTTCTTTTAAGAAATGGCAGTTCCGGGCCACCCAGGTGAGGTGAGGCCTCGGCTCAGGTGGGGGGCGTCGGCACGCCGGGCCCCGCCATGGCCGCGTCCGAGCTCTACACAAAGGGTTCTAAGATGGCGACGGGTCTGGAGCAGCCGTGACAGGAGACAGCGCGATCCTGAGAGCTGTGCGCTGTGATA
>NW_007728718.1:4150-93408 GCF_000696425.1 Galeopterus variegatus | reverse complement strand
GGGAAATGCAAATCAAAACTACACTGAGATACCATCTTACCCCAGTTAGGATGGCTAAAATGCAAAAGACTCTGAAAGATAAATGCTGGCGAGGTTGTGGAGAAAAAGGAACTCTCACACATTTTTGGTGTGATTGCAAAATGGTGCAGCCTCTATGAAACATTTGTCTGGTTCCTGTTCTTAAAGGAAAAGCTTTCAGTTTTTCCCCATTCAGGATGATATTGGTGGTGGGTTTATTATATATGGCTTTGATTATGTTGAGATCTGCTGTACGGCCAATGTTCATTGCAGCACTCTTTACAATAGCCAAGAGTTGGAACCAGCCCAAGTGTCCATCTTCGGATGAGTGGATACGGAAAATGTGGTATATCTACACAATGGAATACTACTCAGCTATAAAAACGAATGAAATACTGCCATTTGCAACAACATGGATGGACCTTGAAAGAATAATATTAAGTGAAACGAGTCAGGCAGAGAAAAAGAAATACCACATGTTCTCACTTATTTGTGGGAGCTAAAGATAAATAAATAAATTCAATCACACACAAAAAATAACTGGGGGGTGAGGAAGAAGATATAACAACTACAATCCTTGAAGTTGTTACAACAAGCAAACGGAAAGGATATTGTTGGGTGGGAGGGGCCAGAGGGAGGAGGGAGGGAGGGAGGTTTTGGTGATGGGCCATAATAATCAACCACATTGTATATCGACAAAATAAAAATTAAAAAAAAAAAAAGTCTGAACACAAATTTTCAAAAAAAAAAAGTTGAAAGAAAATGGGAAATTGGCTAGGTATGTTGACACCTGAGGAACAACTTGGCAGTGAGTACCTGGATTATCTTTTCCACCTCATATATACAAGACTAGATGTTGGAAAAGCCAAAAACCCAGAAACACTCAAGAATATGGACAAACAAATTAACCAAAAGCCTCCTCTCAATAGCCAAAGGACCAGAAAATGGGAAGGCTAGCGAGACAAAAATTCTTTAGTCTATAACCCATCCTATCACCATCAGCAAAGTCAGACTGAGAAGCCTAGACTAACAAACAAACACCCTCATGAAATCATACTGAGGTATCACAACCCCCCTCCCCAGTTGGTTCTGGTGTGATGGCAGAGAAAGCCAAGTAGGGAAGCTGGACTTTTATCCTCACTGGACACATACATATTGCGTCAGTGGCAATTATATGGGAAGCCTGAACTTCTAATAGCATATGACATTGATGAAGTGCTCCTTCTTCCCCCCACCAAGGCGGTATCAGAAAAGCCTAGTTTAGAGTCTAGATTTTCATCACCATGTAGTTATAACAAAGTTATCCTCCCTGTGGTATCAGTGGAGGCCGAGTGGGAAGCACTGCTGAGGCACTCCTATCTACCCATCCCCAACAGGAATGTATCAGTGGAGGCTGAGTGAAAAGGCAGAACTCCTCCACCTATGCAGCAGTAATGAGGATCTGCCCCAAATTATATGTCAAGGAAGATTGACTGTGGAAACTATACTTCTGCCCCCTATTGCAGTACTGAGGCAGCACCCCTCCCCCATTTCCTCCTGGAATGTTGCCAGAAGGAACGCGATAAAAATGAAGGTTTAAATAAGATCCAGAGTTCCATCACATAGTTCCCCTTATATCCAGCTTTCCATTTAGAATCACTCATACCAAAATACAGAAAATCTCAACTTAAAGGAAAGAAGACAATCAATAAACACCAAAACTGAGGTGACAGAGATTTGAGAATTATGATGCAAAGATTTGAAACTAGCCATTATAATAATGATTCAATGAGCAATTATAAACACATTTGACACAGGTGAAAACAAAACAAAAAAAGGCTCAGCAAAGAAACAGAGGCTATAAAGAATAACTAACTGGAAGATTTATGATTGAAAAACAAAATAACTGAAATAAAAGTGTCAATGGTTGGGTCAAAAGTAGAATGGAGGAGACACATGAAAGAATCAGTGAAACAAATATAGGAATTGTGAAATCTGAACAACACTGAGAAAATAGACTGAAAAATTGAAAGTCTTAGGGACTTGTGGAAATGCAACAAAAATATAATATTCTTGGTATCACCGTCTTTGAAAAAGAAAAAAAACCAAAAAAGGTGATGCTGAAAAGTACTCAATAAATAAATAAATAAATAATGATTAAAACCTTCCTGAAGGGGGACAAAGATTTATACTGACAGACTCAAGAACAAAATTTCAAATACGATAAACTCAAAGAAAATTATGTCAAGACACATGATAGGCAAAAATGAGAAAACCAAAGACGAAGAGAAAAACTCAAAAGCATCAAGAGAAATGATACCTTTTCCTATAGGGAAAATTCAATTTAAATGACAATAGCATTCTTATCAAAAACCATGGAGACCAGAAAAAAGTGACCCATCATGTTCCAAAGGCTGAAAGAAAAGAACTGTCAACCAAGAATTATATATTCAGAAAAAACAACATTCAGGAAAAAAGGACAAATGAAGACATTCTCAGATGAAGGAAAACTAAAAACTTGACATCAGCAGACCTACCTTAAAGAATGGTTAAATATTACTCTCTAAGCAGAGAGGAAATAATAAAAGAAGTAATTTAGAACCATCAGGAAGGCAGAAAAGACAAGATAAGGAAAAATATGCACAATACACTGTACTTCTTTCCAGTATTCTTTTTTATAATTTATCAAGATACAATGTAGTTGATTTTCATGTCCCTTTACCAATTCCTCATATTCCTAACTCTCTCTCCCTCCTCCCCCCCACCAATATTAAATCTGTTCATTTGTTTTAACAAGTTCAAAGAATTGTTGTGATTGTGATGTCTTCTTTCCCCCCCTCCTCTTTGCTTGTTTGTATATTCATTTATTTATTTTTATTAGCTCCCACAAATAAGTGAGAATATGTGGTATTTCTCTTTCCATGCCTGGCTTATTTAACTAAATACAGTTTTCTCTAAGTCCATCCATGTTGCTGCAAATGGTGTATTTCATTTTTTATTATAGCAGAGTAGTATTTGATTGTGTAGATATATCACATTTTCCTTATCCACTCATCAGATGATGGGCATTTAGGCTGGTTCCAACTCTTGGCTATTGTAAATAGTGCTGCAATAAACATGGGAGTACAGGTATCCCTTTGACATGATGATTTCCATTCCTCTGGGTATACACCAGCCGTGGAATAGCTGGGTCATATGGTAGATCTATTTGTAATTGTTTGAGGAACCTCCACATTTTCCATAAAGGCTGAACCATTTTGCAGTCCCACCTTCAGTGTAGGATTGTTCTTTTATCTACACATCCTCACCAGCATTTGTGTTTCAAGGACTTCCAGTCAAGATGAGGAATAGACAGTCCCTAGCATCACTCTCTCCCACAAATCAACCAATTTACAACTATTAAAAAGCAATGATTGCCAAGCTGGGGCTGCTAGAGCTCAGGGGAAGATGAGAAGAGACCTATAGAGTTAGTGAAGGCAGGAGAAGCCATGGTAAGAGAAAGAAAGGACAGCTCCCACCATTTTGAACCCCAGCTGCTTCACGTCTTGAGCTGGTGAGTGCACAGAGCAAGAGCTGGCAAAAGCTGCAGCCATTCCCTTCGAATGAAGATGCTTGGAGTTGGCAAGGGAAAAGAGGGCTTGGTGGCCTCCAGGCCAGCAAGACCACTAACAGGGTTCCCATGGACCCTCACAGGAACGAGGATCCATAGACAACTGAAAAAAGGAGCCACTCAGAGGCTGGTGAGTCATCCCAAGGGACTAGTGTAGGGCCCATCCCATGGGAAGTGTTTGGAAGGCAGAGGGTGGGGGAGACTAGCCCACCAGAGGAACATTGGGGCACAACCCAGCTCATCTGACCCCCAGTCAGCACAGGACCACTCAGTGGAGACTGGTAAGGAATACAGAATTGCAGGGAGTGCAGTTTGCTGAAAAGACTCAGGCGCAGACCAGAGTTTCCACACAACCCAGGTGTACTTGGACCTCACAAGACCTGGAAGTATATACAAGGGCCACAATTAAAACCTTAGCTGCACAAAAATTCTTCCCCAGGGAATCAGCAGTAAAGCAGCAATTTACCTCAACCACAGGCCTCAAATGCTGGTCCTCACAGAAGTTCCCCCATTTTAAAAGTAAGCAAAGGACATCAAATTATTTCCAGTGTAGAGTTTAAGTGGTGGGAATAGCAAATAATACAACAGAGAATTGAAAGAAAAGACAAAATGCCCACAGATCAGAGACAAAGTCTGATATTAACTAGTAAAGGTCTAACACCACCAAAGAACACCTATAAAACTTAGAAGGACCGGAAGAAACCTGGGCTCCTGAGCCAGGGTGATGGGAGGCCAAGGGCCTCAGGCACACCCCCTTGACCACCACACCCAGCCCAGCAATGACCACTGAGTGGCCATGGGAATTTCCCCAGGCTCCTGAGCTGGGGCAGATGAGGGCCATGGCCATGCACCCTGACATCTGCAACCAACCCAATGATGACTACAAGCCATTGCAGGAAGTGTCACATGCTTCCCCCCTGGAATGAGGGCGTTGCCATGCACCTCAGCCAATCCCCCCTCCCTCCTACTCCTCCCATCCTATTTACTTCCTCCTTCCCCTCCCCCCACCCAACTGCTCTGCAACATCTTAGATTGTAAAAAAACAAATAAATAAATAAGTAAGTTATAAAAATAAATTAAAAAATTATGTTTCATAGTTTGAGCAAAAACTATAACATTGTGTGAAGTGGTTATAAATGTATATAGTATAAATATTTAAGACAATTATATTGTAAAGAGAAAGGGTAAAAGGACTTAAATTTTTTACACTTCACTAATAATGGCAAAAATAACAATACCAGAAGACCATGATAAAGTACATATGTGTAAAATATGCATGTGTAAGTGAGATTATATCAGTCCGTTTTGTTGTTGCTGTTGTTGCTTATTACAGAATACCTGAAAATGGGTTATTTATAAAGAAACAAAATTTGTTTCTTATAGTTTGAAGGATGAGAAGTCCAAGGTCCAGGCAACACATCTGGTGAGGGACTTCTTGGTGAGAACTCAAGAGTCTTGTGGTGACCAGGGTATCACATGGAAAGAATGGCAAGAGTGAGAGAGTTAATGTGCTCACTTGCTTTCCTTATAAAGCCATGATGGGCTGGCTGATTAGCTCAGATGGTTAGAGTGCAGCCTTATAACACCGAGGTCACAGGTTTCGATCCCCATATCAGTGAGCCACACACAAAAAAATTAATAATAAAATAAAATAAAAATAAATAAAGCCATCGGAACCACTCCCTTATAACCCATTAAACCATTAACTGATTGTTACATGAATGGATTAATCCATTCACAAGGGAGCAGTCCTCATGATCCAATCATCTCTTAAAGACCCAATCTTTCAAATAACATAATTGGATTTCCCGCCTTCCTAATGCTCTTACAATGAGGATCAAGTTTCAATAAATTTTGGGGGTCATTCAATCCACAGCAAAGATCATTCACTAACAAATTTGTTCAAAGAGACAGACACATATACTCAATACAGACACACAAATGCTATAAGTATATCAAAATGAGATCTGAAAAATATTCAAGTAACACACTAGAAGGGGGAAAAACAGAAAAATAAAAATAAGAGTGAACAAATAGAAAACAAATAAAAATCTGACAAAATTCTAAACATTCCAAATGCTACTTAAATGTAAATGGCCTAAGTACACCAATTAAAAAACAGAATCTGGCAAACTGGATTAAAAATAATGATCCCAGAGTGATGTAAGCAAAATGGCAAAATAGGAAGCCCTAGACCTTCCTTCCCCCACAGAGATATACATTTAACAACAACAGACAGACCAAAACACCTCTGTGAAAATACAGAAGCCAGTTAAAAAGTTTCTGCACCCCAGATAAGTATTAAGGCAAAAACACCAACACTTAGTAGGAAAATTTATGACACTGTCCACTCTCTCCACAGAGCCCCTCTCCCCAGGCATGTTGTGGAGTGATTGGGAGAAAACCCTCAACTCCTGTATCTAACCTCGAGAAGACAAGGAGTAAAACATACACCCAACACTCTGACTTTTAGGGGAACTGCCCAAGGTACCAATTTCTGTCTTGTCTGTATCCAAGTACTAATGAGGAATGGGAAACACATTAAGGGTCTCTGAGAACAAAGACCATCAACCATGACCAGAGATTGAAGTACCGAACAGAAACACTAGGTGGTGATCCAGTACTGCAATTCACTACAGCACCAGCGAGGTTGCACTATCACAGACAGACATCAGGGAGAGGGCCTGAGGAGAAACTAGCAAACTTCTTCAAATAGGAGATTACACCCATAACCCCAGAGAGGACATATACCCAGAAAAATACGGGAAAGTTCTCCAGAACTTCTAGCTAAAATGAGTGGGAAAAGTCTTCGCTGTGTGAAACTAGACCACAGAGTCTAGGACAATTGGCTCATTCTTCAAATGTCAAAGTCTCAAAAACAAAACATAACAAGACATACAGACTGACAATCATGGCACATTTAAAGTAACAAATTAAATCTCCAGAAACTGAACTTAAAGAAAGGAAGATATTTAAATTGCCAGAAAAAAAATTCTAAATTACCATCATAAGGATGTTCAATGAATTAGAAAAGAACACCAATAGACAACTGAGCAAAATCAGGAAAATGAGAAAACCAACAAAGAGATAACAAGTATAAAGAAAAAACAAATAAAAAGTCTGGAACTGAAGAATACAATAACTTAATTTAAAAATTCACTAAATGGACTCAGGAGCAGAATTTACCAGGCAGAAGAATAAGCAAACTCAAAGACAGACCTTTTGAAATTAACAAAGGAGAGAAGCAAAAGGAGAACAGAATGAAGAAAAATGAAGAGAGCCTAAGTGACTTATGAGACACCATTAAGCAGAACAACATACAGAAATGGGAGTCCAAGAAGGAGAAGAGAAAAAGAAAGGGCACAGACTTACCTGAAGAAATAATGGTCAAAAAATTCCCAAATCTGAGGAGAGAAATAAATATACAAGTTTAGTAAGTCAAAATACCTCCAACTAGGATAAATCTAAATATACCTACACTGAGACCCATCATATTCAAACTTTCAAGTCATTGATAAAAAGGGAATTTTGAAAGCAGGAAAAGAAAAGCAACTCATCATGGACAAAGGAGGTCTTATTAGATTATAAGCAGATTTCTCAGCAGAAATTATGCAGGCTAGAAAGGAGTGGGATGATACATTCAAAGTGCTGAAAGAAAAAAAAATCCAAGAATAACATATTTGACAAATCTACTCTCCAAAAATAAAGGAGAAATCAAAGCTCTCCCACTTAAACAAGGTTGAAAAAGTACCACCAGACTAGCCCTGAAAAAATGTTGAAAGGAGTTCTATAAGTTGAAGTGAAAGGACAGTAACAACATCACAAATTCATACACAAATATAAAATTTCCTAATAAAGGTAAATATATAAGTAAACTTAGAATACTGCAGCATTTGTACATAGATGAACAAATTATTTATAAATCAGGTATATATTTTTTTTAAAGAGCATAAAAAGAAATTATAAATATTTGCTAATAAATATGCAATACATTTTAGAAAAGTTAAATTGTGTCATCAATAACATTAAGTGAGGGGGCAAAGATACAGAGAAGTAGGGTTTTTATATGAGATTAAAGTTATATTATCAGCTTAAAATAGATTGTTATAACATTAAGATGTTTTATGTAATTACAAGATGCAACCCTAAAGAAAACATCTATAGAATATACAAAAAGAGAAATGAGAAAAGAATCAAAATATATCACTGGGAAGAATCAATGAAACACAACAGAAGGAAGCAAGAAAGGGAAGGTGAGACAAAAAAGCTGCAAGACAGACAGAAAATAATTATCAAAATGCCAATACTAAGTCCTTCCCTATTAGTCATTGCTTTGAATGTAAATGACTTAACCAGATATTAAAAGATATAGATGGGCCAAATGAATAAAATGCCAAGATTAAACTATCTGCTATGTACAAGAGACTCACTTTATATTTAAGGTTACACATAGGCTAAAAGAGAAAACATAGGAAAAGATATTGAATGCAAAACTGAACATACAAAGAGTGTTAATGGTCATATTTATATTACTCGAAATAGATTTTAAGACAAAAACTGCCATGAGACAAACAAGAACATTTTATAATGATAAAAGGGTCACTTCACATGAAGATATAAAAATTACAAATATATATGCACCTAACAGTAGAGCACCCCAACCATATGAAGCAAAGATCAGCAGATTTGAAGGAAGAAATAGACAGAAACTCAATAATAGTAGGAGACTTCAAAGCTTCAATTTAAATAATGAATAGAATAGCCAAACAGATCAATAAGGAAACAGAGGACTTGAACACTATTGACCAATCAGACGTAAAAGACATAGACAGAACACTTATCTCAACACACATATTACACAATCTTCTCAAACATACATGAAATATTCACGAAGACAGACCACATGTTAGACCACAAAACAAGCCTTAACAATTTTAAGAAGACTAAAATCATACACAGTAACTTTTCCAACCACATTGAAATGGAAGAAGAAATCAAGAGCAGAAGGAAAACAGGAAAATCTGCAAATATGTGGAAACTAAACAATGTACTCTTAAACAACAAATGGGTCAGTGAAGAAATCACAAAGAAATTTAGAAAACATTTGGAGACAAATAAAAATTAAAAAACAGTATACCAAAACTTATGGGATGTAGTGAAAGGATACAAAGAGGAAAGTTTATAGTGGTACATACTTACATTAAAAAAGAAAAAAAAAAAAACTATAGGTAACAAACTGCCTTTATGCCTTAAAGAACTAGAAAAAGAAGAACAAACTAAACCCAAAGTTAGCAGAAGGGAAAAAATAATAAAAATTAGAGAAGAGATATAAAATAGAAAAAAAAAATCAACAAAACCAAGAGATGGCTTTTTGAAAACGTTGTCAAATGCCTAGTTATTCTAGAAAGAATAGAGAAAAATCAAATAGTTAAAATGAAATAGTAGAAACGAAAGAGGAGACATCACAAATGATGTTACAGAAATATAAAGAATATTGTTATACATGATAATTACATGTCAACAAATTAGACAACCTAAGAGAAATAGGATAAATTCCTGGAAACATACAACCTACCAAGACTGAATTATGAACAAATAAAATAATTGAAAATACCTGTAACTATTAAGGAGGTGGAAGCAGTAATCATAAAACTCCCAACAAAGTAAAGTCCAAGACCAGATGGCTTCACTGGTGAATTCTATCAATCATATAAAGAAAAATTAATGCCAATTATTTTTCTATCTCTTTCAAAGTCTTGAAAAGGGGAAACACTACCACATATGGTATAGGGCCAGAATTACCCTGATACCAAAAGCAGACAGGTACACACAAAAAGAAAACAACAGAATGATTTTCCTGATAAATACTGATACAAAAGTCAGCAATAAAATACTAGTAAACTGAATTGGACTCACATTAACAGAATCATACACCAAGAAAAATTGGGATTTATACCCGGAATGCAAGAATGGTTCAACATATAAACATCAATCAATTGATATACAGCATTAACAAAAAAAAGGACAGAGACAACATGATCATCTCAACAGATGCAGAAAAGGTTTTGACAAAATTAAACATTTCACGACAAAAATAGTCAACAAACGATGAGTAGAAAAAAACTAACTTAACATGACAAAAGCCATATGTGAAAATCCCATAACTAACATCATACTAAATGGAGAAAGACTGAAAGTTATTCCTGTAAGATCAATGATAAGGGAAAGATGCCCACTCTTTCCACTACTATTCAACATAGTACTGGAAGTTCTAGCCAGGTAAATTAGAAAAGAAAAAAATAAGTTATACAAATTGGAAAAGAATAAATAAAATTATCTCTTTTTGCAGATGTCATAATCATATGAGAAGAATACCTAAGAGAGTAAAAAAAAAAAAACCCTGTTAGAACTAATAAACAAAATTAACAAACATGCAGAATACAAAAATCAACACTCAAAAATCAGTTGCATTTCTATACACTATCAATATTTAATCTGAAAAGGAAATTAAGAAAACAATCACATTTATTATAACATCAAAATGACAAAATACTTGGAAATAGTATTAACAAAGGAGGTGAAAAGCTTGTAGACTGAAAACTATAAAACACTGCTCAAAGGAATCAAAGAAGATATGAATAAATGGAAAGTAATCCCATGCCCAGTAATCCCACGGTAAATGCTGGACATAGTCCTATTTCCCCCTCCCTGTGAATACTGGAGTTCCCCCTCCCACCTGCGAGACTACCGCTGGCCAAGATAGTTACCCAAGGAAAGGCACTTCCCCCTTAAGACAAAAAGGATGCTGGAGGTAGCGGGGACCCTAAGTAAATGAACAAGTACTCTGGCGTTTGTTCGTATTCAAGAGAATAGCAAGTAGATTAACTCACCCAGATCTCCCACATGCTCTGAGTTATGTGAGCTGCATGAGCATTTTCATGTAAGCCTGAAAATGACATACACCTCTGCTCTAATCTGTTAACTACATAACTGTCCTATGTACTCCATGGTGGCACAGATTTCTGACTGATGGCTGCCTTGGAACCTCTCACAAGTCTAATAAACCAATGTCTCTACCTGCTGGACCTCCAGGTGATTTCTTTGGAATAGGTAAACACTACACAAGTGCCCTCTCAGATTTGGCGCTCCCATATAATAATTGGCATAGATGGTAGGCTCTCCCTATTGAAGTGGCTGTGGGAGAGATGGAGGGGATGGGAGGAATGTCACAGGGGGAAATACCAGGGTGAGCCACTGGTTCAATGTGGTCCAATATCTCCAGCTTGCTAAATAGCTGGGGATCGCTACATGAATATGGGGATGCTCCCAAAGTGCTAGCAGGACTGCTGGAAGTATTGAAGGCAGTCAAGGAAAGAGGAAATATTCAAAGGAAAAAGGAATACAAGGCCATTGTTGACACAGTAGCATGGCTTCTCCTCTGGGGGCTCAGGTTAGTAACTGAGAAGGAAATTGAGTAATGAAATCAAGAACAAAGGCTAAAAGAAGAGCTAAGGGTAGAAAGTGAGGCTCATTTAACTCAGGATGACAGCAAGGATATTATAGCACATCAGTTGGACTGAGCCACTGACCAGCTGCATGATTTGGCATATTATAAGGAAAGCAGCTGCCACAGCCTAAGCTCTGTGCTGTAGTTACAAACCCAGAGTGGAATCTTAGAAAATGGGAGGCCACTTCTGAGACTGATACCTCAGATGACGAAGATGAGAATTTCCAAGTGGAGGTAATCCCTGATAAAGCAGAAAATGTTCAGGCTAGACCAGTGATAGTGCAAAAGGTTAAGACTAGGCAAGAATGACGAGAAGGGCAAAATGCTCAAGATTTACCTGCTTCACTAAAATATGTGCATACAAGTACCCACCCTTACACCTCAGTGGAGCTGGTACAACTTGCTACTAAGTTTCATCAGAAAGAGAGAGAGAGAGCATTCCTGGGTGACTGCTCCATTTGCAGGATACAGGAAACGATGGCATAATATTGTCAGTGGATGAACTGGCAAAAATGGCATGGGTCACCAATCATCCCTCACTCTGGCAGTGCATTTACAGAGCATCGCAATATGTTGAAAATGCCTCCCTGCTGACGTGGGTCATGATAGGCTGCTGTGCCTCATGGTCTGATGAAGGGAGTATCCCAGGAGTGCTCCCTCAGTGGTCTACTACAGAGAAGTTGTAAAAATTTCTTAGAGAATTGGTTATGAGACATGCTATTTACCAAGACCCCTTCTGTGGTCCAGACATCATGCAATTTACTGGAGGAATAAAAAACAGGGTTATACAGTCAGTTCCTAGTAGCTGCTATGGAATGTTAGTATCTGTTCTGTCACCCTTAGTAGAGCAATCAGTTCAAAGAGTGGCACAAGCCATAGATGATCTCAGGGAAACTAAAATTATACGACAAAAGAAAGTGATTTGCAAAGTGAAGGAAGCAGCACCAAAAGGAAAAAGAGGGGGAAAGGGAGATCAGAAAGAACCAGTGAAAGTTACTAGAAAACAGCGATGGGTGGACCTAACTAAAGCAGGGGTCAATCCATTAAAAAAAAAAAAAAAAGATAAGCAGCCAAATGCAACACTACTTAAACTGTGGCAACAGCTGCCCAAAGAGATATGGTTTCAGCCTCTGCCAGAAAAAAATGGTCAGAGAATCAGCTGATAAGGGGATAGTCTATTCAGGGGCAGTGCAGGCAGAGCCATGGCTGAAGGAATTCATAAAGTTTCCCTCTATGGAAGGTCTCCTTAGCTCACTCTAAGTGGAGCTGAGTGCTCTTCCAGAGGAAAACCAGAGAGATTTTGTGTTCCCTTGGTCCCAAGACAAGGGGTGGGGCCAAGGGACAGAGGAAATGCGAGCTGTCTCTGTCTACCAGAGGCCCCGTGTTGAGCTTGCTATATTCTGGTCTCCATGGAACATACAGAGGGTGATTGCTGTGGTAGATACAGGATCTGAAAGTACATTGATATATGGGAATCCATCAAAATTCAAGGGGCCAATTACTGCTGTAGATGGGTATGGTAGGCAATCGGTTAAGGTAAGAAAGGTGAAGTTAACTTTAAGGATTGATTGACTCTCCCCCAGGGAACATGCTGTGCATATCTTCCCAATCAGAGACTATATACTCAGCATTGATATGCTGCAAGTTTTGTGTTTGCATACCAGTGTGGGGGAGTTTTGCCTATGAAGTAGAGTTGTGAAACAGGTACACCCCATTTGCAACTTCCACCATCCCAGTGAATAGTGGCAACTAAGCAATATCAGTTTCCAGGGGGTCACAAGGAAACTGGGGAAAATATACTGGAATTAGCCAAGGTGAAAATAACCTGCTCAGCCCATAGTCCATATGACTCCCCTGTGTGGCATATCCATAAACCAGGTGGCAGATGGAGAATGACTATGGACTATAGGGAACAAAATAAGGTAAGTCTTCCTTTACATGCAGCTGTACCTAATATTACTGATATTATGGATAAATTAGGAAGTCAATTGGGAACATATTATGCTGTACGAGATTTGTCTAATGCTTTCTTTAGTATTGATATCCAGCCAGATAGTCAAGACCAATTCACCCTCATGTGGGAAGGATGCCAATAGACATTCCTGGTTTTGCCACTGGGCTACTTGCATAGCCCTACCATCTGTCATAGAATGCTGGAGGTAGACTTGGAAAAATGGACAATGCCTTCATCAGTGAAACTATTCCATTATACTGATGACATTATGTTAAACTCTGATTCTCTTACAGATCTGGAGGAGGCTACACAGTCTCTTATTGCTCACCTACAGATGAGGGGATGGGGTATAAGCCAAAACAAATTCCAGGGACCTGGATTGTGTGTCAAATTCTTGTGTGTTATATGGTCAGGTAAGGCCCTCCACTGTAATAGACAAGATTTAGGCATACCCTAGGCTGACTACTGTTAAACAATTACAGGAATTTCTGGGATTGTTAGGATACTGGTGGGTGTTTATTCTCCATTTAGCTCAAATAGTGAGGCCCCCATAAAAGCTAGCAAAAAAGGGAGAATAATGGGATTGGACTTCTGAGTGCCAAGCCACTTTCTGTTCTGCAAAAGCAGCAGTAGAGGGCATGCAAGCATTGGACTTTCTAAGTCCAATACTACCCTGTGAATTGGATGTAAATATTTCCTAAGAGGGCTATGCTTGGGGGTTATGGCAACAACAGGGGAAAGCTTGCCTTCCCATGGGGCTTTGGTCCCAGATATGGAAAGGAATAGAGGCCTGCTATACCCCATAAAACAATTAAATGCTTTTTATCAAGTATTGCTAGACACAAAACTGGTCACCAGAGAGGCAGCTGTGACAGTGAGGACTGCAATGCCAATTGCTGGATGGATTCATGACATCTCCATGTGACCCCACAATTCCAGTGCTCAGATGACCACAGTGACCAAGTGGTGTGCCTACCTGCAACAATGCAGTAAGTTATTTACAAGTCCCCTGAGTCACAAACTACAGCAGTTATTGGAACCCATCATATTTGTGGACACCGATGATGTGCCCACTGAACCCATGGTATTGACTCCCTCGTCCATTAAGGAAGTTGTGCCACCAGTGCCAGAAGAGGCTTGGTATATTGATGGCTCCTATCAAGGGCACCTCCCTTGATAGAAAGCCATGGCATACCAACCATCAATGGATATCATCTGGATGGATAATGGCACTGGGCAGAGCAGACAATGGGCTGAATAGCAAGCAGTACAGATGGTGATAGCCAAAGAGAAAGGCCCAGTAACCATCTGTACTGACAGTTGGGCAGTTTTTAAGGGTCTCATGTTGTGGCTGCCCCAATGGAAAAACAAGCAAACAAACAAAAAGATAACCAGACCTGGTTAATCATGAATATCCCCTTGTGGTGTCAGGACATGTGCCAAGATATACAGGCTATCAGCCAGCATAAATCAGTGACTGTGTACTATGTGTCTGGGCACAACCCATTGGGCAGCACAGGCAATGACAAGGCCGATACCCTGGCCCATGTGAGAATTCTGGAAGAAGCCCCTGCTGAAGATGTGGCTGCATAGTTACACAAGAATATGAAACATGCTGGACAAAAGACACTATGGGAAGTGGCCAAAGCTGGGGGGCTACAGATCTGATATGCCAACATTGTAATTGCCTATCAGAACTGTCCTATCTGCATGGAATGACATCTACATAAGCTTCCCCAAGAGATGGGACAGGTGTGTAGGGGAGACACACCCCTGAATCATTGGCAAATAGACTATATAGGGCAACTCCCCTTATCAGAAGGGTATTGTTGTACACTAACTTGTGTAGACACCTGTACAAGTATTCTGCAAGCTTGCCCCAGCAAATGGCCCACCCAAAGAACAATAATCAGAGGACTGGCACAGCTCATGGCCACCTGTGGGACCCCTGAAGTCATTGAGAGTCATCATCAAGCACCCATTTTACCGGACAACAGGTACAACAATGGGCCAATGCCCACAACATCACTTGGAAGTTTCGTCTTCCGTATAATCCAACTGGAGCAGGATTGTGTTGAAAAAACACAATGGAATGTTCAAGGAGGTCTTGAAGACAAAACAGCACACCCTGCAGGGGTGTACAATGAGGTTTGCAGAAGCCCTATAGACATTGAGCCAGAGGCCCAGATCTGGATGCCCCTCCCCACTGGACACATTGATGCAGTCTTGGACAGCAACTATAAGACTGCAAATTAAAGCTTTAAAGACTTCATTAGACCTCAGTGGGGAAGCAAAAATAATTTCTTGTTGCCAGCCCCTCGAGATATAGTACCATGAGTACACTCCATTGGCCCTGGGAAATTCAAACTGAAACATGCTGGTACTCCCTTTTGTCTCCCTGTGGTGAAAGAATAGAAAAGAGGTTTGTGCTAGGATGATGGTCAAATACCATGAGATGTCACAACCCCACAGACCAAATTATGCAGAAACTGACTATTATTATTTCCCTATGGAGTTTTTGGGTTCTCTCTCTCTCTCTCTCTCTCTCTCTCTCTCATAGATAAAATAGCCCCTGGGCCTAATAGAGCTTGCTGGGGAAGTCCCCCCTTAGTGTAACTATATTGTTTGTGCAACATAAAACTGACACTTGTGTGTTACCTGATAAAAGTGATTTACCACTTTTAGTACTTGTTAAACATCTTTCTTATCATCTTAGTGTGACAACAGAGAACACCTATCGTCAATGGGCTGCAATCCTGGTCCAAATACATAATAAATCAGCTTGATGGGTCTGCTCAGAGTTCCCGCTATCTGCGACATCGGGTCTGCCATGGACAATGTAATCTGCAAGTTAGACTAAATGGATGTGGTTGCAAGCATGAAAAAACAGAAAATGACTGATCTCATCCAGCGCACAATAGGGTATGATGAGACTAAAAAGGAAATATTTGCATTAGTTAGAGAATGGCTTATCCAAATCCATCCTATCCTGGAGTATTCAGTGTGGGATGGGATGGGCTGGCTGATTGCAGTGCAGATACAATTCAAAGCACCAGCCCCATTATGCATAGAAAGGTTGAATAGGAGAGATAATGAAACCATGCAAGAAGTGGGATGGACCCTCAAAGAATTATGTGTAAATGCTACCACCCTTACAGATACTGAATAATGGAGATGACACAATTGCTCCATACAAGCAGGAGCACATCCCATGCCTTGGGATACCCTTTGCACTAGTGGAATCTATGGATGGCTGTACCTCCCATACAATTGGACAGAAAGAAGCACATGCGGGTGGCCCTATACTCCTGGGAGAGTGCTCATGACCCATCCTCATTTGCCTAGCAATTGGGCAGTCTTTTCTGCAAAACATAGAGTTAGATGTACTCCCTGGTGATTTTTTCCCTTGCCATTTTTCCTCTGCGACTAGGTGATATTGTGACTGAAAAGGCAGAGGAAGCCCTAGCCAACCACACTGTCAACTGTCAATGCCCTGAATGCTAGTTCTTATGCTATCCATATATTGAATAACAGATTCCCAAATTTAAAAAGTAGCATTGAAAAACAAGATTGCTCTAGCCATGCTTTACTGCTGCCCAAGGGGGCGCCTGAGTTATTATTAAGGCAGAATGTTGTGTATACATTCTTGGTTTCTCTTACAGTGTCTCCCTTGCTCTGAAAGCTGTGCATACTGAAATTAAGACTATTAACACTATTACCCATTACCTTTTCTCAGATTGGTTTTTGTCACTCGGCTCATTCTGGGAAAAATTCATAATAGGTGTGGTAGTAGTGGTAGGAGTGCTGCTGTTCAGTACTTCTGGGTTGTACTTCATTTGTGGTATTTGGATGTAATGCACAATTCGCTACTCCACCCTAGGGGACATGAAGAAGATTAATGTGACATGACGATTGTGAGGGTGGAATAGTCATAAGTAGGGGGTGGAATGTAGGGCAAATTCTGGACATAGCCTTATTCTCCCCTCTGTGTGCATACCACAGTTCTCCCACCCCTCTGAGAAACTACCTCTGGTCAAGGTACCAAAGAAAAGGCACATCCCCTTTAAGACAAACAGAAGGCTGAAGGGAGCAGAGACCATACACCCCTGCTCTGTTAACTACATAACTACATAACTGTTTTATGTACTCTATGGCAGTGCTGATTTATGACCGATGGCCTACTTGGTACTTCTCATAAGTCTAATAAACCATTGTAACTACCTGCTGGACCTCTAGGTAATTTCTTTGGAATAGGTAAACACTACACCAGTGTCCTCTCAGATTTGGGGTTTCCACATTACACTCATGGATTGGAAGATTTAATATTTTTAAAATGGCCATGCTACCAAACCTATCTACAGATTTTATGCAATCCCTATCAAAGTCCTAATGGCATTTTTTTCAGAAATAGAAAAACACTCCTAAAATTCTTATGGAATCTCAAGTGACCAAACATAGCCAAAACAATCTTGAAAAAGAAGAATAAAGTTGGAGGCCTCATACTGCCTTATTTCAAAATATACTGCATCGCAGTTGTAATTAAGACATTGTCATACTGACAGAAAGATAGACATATAAGCCAATGGAATAGAATAGAAAGCCTAGAAATAAACTCTTGCATATACGTCCAAATGATTTTCAACACGGGGACAAGACTACACAATGGGGAAAGGAGAGTTTCTTTAACAAATTGTATTGGGAAAACTGGATATCCATATGCAAAAGAAAAATGTTGGATCCTTACTTAATACCATATACAAAAATTAACTCAAAATGGATTAAAGACCTAAACACAATACCTAAAGCTATTAAACTCCTAGAAGAAAACATAGAGTAAAATTTTCAGGAAATTGAATTGGTAATAATTTGTTGAACATAGCATCAAAAGCACAAGCAACAAAATAAAAAATAGGCATATAGGACTACATCAAACTTAAAAACTTCTGTGTGTCTAAGGAAACCATCAACAGCATAAAAAGGCAACCTATAAACTGTGATAAAATAATTGCAAATCATATATCTGACAAGGGGTTAATATTCAGAATATATAAGGAACTTCTGCTCCCATTCAAAAATGGACAAAGGCCTTTGGTAGACATTTCTCCAAAGAAGATGCACAAATAACCAGTAAACGTACAAAAATATGTTCAACATCACTAATAATTTAGACATGCAAATCAAAACTCCTATGAGATATCATCTTACATCCATCATGATGGCCACTATCAAAAGAACAGAAAATAACAATTGTTGGTGAGCATACAGATAAGTCGGAGCCCTGTGCACTTTGATGGGAATGTAAAATGGTGCAGCCATCATAGAAAATAGTATGAAGGTTCCTCGAAAAATTATAAATAGAATTACTATATGATCCAGCAATCCAAATCTGGACATGTATCCAAAAGAATTAAAAGCAAGACATCAAAGATATATTTTCATACCTGTGTTCACTGAAGTGTTATTTCCAATAGCCAACAAGTGAAAGCAATCCAAAAGTGGTATATACATGCAAGGAAATACTATGCAGCCTTAAACAAAGAAATACTGTTACATGCTACAACATGAATGAACCACAAGGACACTAGCAACCAAACTAAACCAGACACAAAAGGAGAAATACTGTATGATTCTAATCATATGGAGTATCTATAGTAGTAAAAATCATAGAAACTGAAAGTAGAAAGGTAGTTACCAAGTGCAGGGGAGAGGGCAAGGGAGCATTAGTGTTTAATATGTGTAGAGTTTCAGTGTGGCAAGAAGAAGAAGTTCTAGATTTGATGCACAATGCGAATGTACTCCTCTCTTACCACCCCCGCACCTTGTAGTGACAGAAAATAAGAAAGTTATCAAAAAAGAAAAAAATTCACACTGATGGCAGTATGTAAAGGGGGAATGAGCTGCAAAAGACCAGCCAGTGGAATGAGCTGCAAAAGACCAAAGCTGGAATAATTTGAGCAAATAAATTAATAATGCAATATTGGACTATGACCCAAAATATAAAATAAATATCCATGAGTCCATACTAATATTAATAAATGACTAAAGAAGTAAATGCAAAATAATTCCAAATAATTGATATACATACTCTACCTTCAAGGAGGGGGAGCATAACTCCCCACTCTGTAAGTGTGGGCTGCACACAGTGATTTCTTCCAAAGAAGAAAAGAGCCACTTTACAGTGGATAGAACTGACAAACACTATTCAGCCCAATGATCAAGTTCAACATCAACAGTGACAAGTCATATTGGTAGATGTGATGTGATGATATGATAAGAAGTCTGTGTTCTTCCTCCCCAAAACACATTGCCCCAGTCTGATCATGGCAAAAACATCAGGCAAATCATAATCAAGGGAAATTCTACAAAATGCCTGACCAGTACTCAGAAAAATTGTCAAAGTCATCAAAAACAAGAAAACTTTGAGAAACTGTCACAGCCAAGAGAAGCCTGAGATGTGATTGCTAAATGCAATGCAGGCAGTGTAATCCTGGATGAGACCCCAGAACAGATGAAAAATGTTAGGGAAAATGAGGAAATCCGAATAACATATGGACTTTAGTTAATAATAATGTATCGATAATGGGTGAGCAGGAAGTGGGAACCAGAGTGCACAGAACCCCAGCCACCATCTCATGGTACCTCCCCATGCCCCCTTGGCTTCCTCCAGCATAAGTCCCATGGCTGCCTGGAATGGAGAAGTCTGCACTGTGGAAACTGGACCTACCAGGAAACACATTAGGACCGGAGAGAGGGGTGCTTCAAAGGTCACCTGAGTGGTCCCCATTAACACTTCCTCTGGGGGAAACAAACAATAAGGAAATGACAGGGGCTGGGGGATGAGAGTGAGGACTGAGTACAGGGGGAGGCAGAGGGCAGAGGAGGTGTTGGGGGAGGATCAGTACAGAGGAAAAGGGGAGAAGATTCCAGAAAGCATGAGACTGATGGGGGGTTAATCAGGAAGGGGTGGGGTTGGGGTGGAAGGTGAAGAAGAACAAGAACATCACTTAAGGAAGAGAAATGGGAAGAAATAAGAGTATGTATGTGTAAAATAAAGAGAAGAAAAAGCACTGAGGATTAGTTTGAAAGAAAGGAAGAGGGATAAAGAAAACCTGTGTGTGGGTGTGTGGAAAGAGAGGGAAGGAGGAAGAGAAAAAGGATGAGAAAGACAAAGAGGAAGAGGTGGAGGAGGAGGATGAAGAAGAGGAGAAGGAAGAGGAGTAAGGAAGAGAAGGAGGAGAAAGAAGGGGAGAAAGAGGAGCCACAATTTTAAAATGAAACTATAAATAATTTCTGGACACAAAAGTACATTCTGTGTACTGGGATCACAATACCGAGGACCAAAGGTTGGTTTGTACTGCTTTATCTGACCAGTTCATGGACTGAAAATTAATGCATGAGGATTACTCGCTTATGATTCTTTTTATTCTATGCCAATATTACAAAACTTAAAATGCCATCTTGTCATTGTTTTAATTTACTTGCATGATAGTCCCATCTAAGAATCCCTCACTTATATGAGACGTTTGTATGAGTTCACACATTTCTGAAGGTCTGAGAGGCGGACGGGTGATTAAGTCACAAACCATGGAAAATGACCAAACACTGAACATTTACAACCTGTGTTCTTAAAAGGCTTTCATCTCCTCCACAGGCAGAAATTTTTCCCTTGTCCAGTTCCTCTTCAGGCTCCAATCTTGCTTGATCCCATTTATTACCTCTAGATGTTTTGCTGATTCTCTTAATAGTCATCTTTCCCTCAGACATCATCCACCACACACACAACACACACCCACACCCACACCACCACCGCACCAGCACCCCATTCTTATCCTATGCTGGGCTCTGCACCTTCTTCTACACATTCTTAGGTTGATTTACGGGCTCTGCTAAACAGTGGGCCAACTATTCCAGTCCCATTCTTCAGAAGCACAAAAGAATCAGCAGAAGTCTTGAAATTTTAATACATGCTTCAATTTTTTACCCACCGTTCTCTGAGAAAGGAAGAGATAAATAAAAATGTTTATTGCCACATTAACATGAATCATGACATCCGCTATAGAAAGCACAGCAACTACAGTCTATTCTGGTTTTATTTTTTTCCCTCTCTCCATCATACAATCACACATATACTCAAATTTCTACAATTAAGAGATATTACTTTCATAAGCTAAGGAAAGAAACTAAAACATATTATTGCAAACAAATTAGTTTTATTAGGATATTTCGGGACAAGCTGACTATCTGAAAAGGAATCAAATTAAGTGATATAAAACCCACACAAATACACACAATCACAATCACAGTAATGGCCATAATATATTGTTGCAGATTAATATGTTATTACATGATCTTGTTTTTGCATAAGGAAAAAAACCAAGTCCTATATACATGTGTGAATATATGCGTATTATATACATAAATGCCTGTATATACATATATACACATATACATATAGATATGTATGTTGGACAGATGGATGGATGGACAGATATATGTATATATGTGAATACCTTTCAGCATAACAATAGATGTAAAGGATATATACTAAATTCCTCAAGGAAAGGTAGAGAGCTCTTAACTCTATTCATTCCTGTGTTGTTTGACTTCTAACAATGAGTCTAGAACCTAAATATTATCCCTGTAATTTAAAAAATTCTAAACATAAAAAAGGCTGAAATTTATTAAGTGATTACTATGTGCCAGGTACTGAGCTAATGTTTACAACAATTCTACAAATTAAGTATGGCAGAGGTTGCTAGTTGGGTAAATCTTATTCCTCAGGCATAGACTTCTGAGTTTTTAACTGAGTGAATGAGTCTCCAGAATAAAGACTACACAGCTTCCCCTGCCATGTGTGGCCATGAGAATAAATTCTGGTCAATGAAATTTAAGGAAAAGGGCTATGTGGCAGATCCCTGGTAACCTCTTTATCTTGTGCAACTTTTGCCTCTTCCTCCCTCCCCCCTCCCCCAGATTTTCTTCTTGCTGCATGGAACACAGACTGATAGGTGGAGCTCTAGGAGGTATCTTGGATTATGAAATTGAGGATCACACCTTAAAGATGATGGAAAAGTTCTGACTTATAGAGTAGACATGCCATATACATTTAGAAAAACTACTTCTATACTTTTTCTGTGAGAGAGAATACACCATTTTAGTTAAGCCATTGTTATTTGGAGGTTTTCTGTCAATTGCTGCCAAACTTAATCTTAAGCACTACAGCAGGTGCTTTTTAAAAAAAATTTAATTTTGTTTTGTCAATATACAATGTGGTTGATTATTGTGGCCAATTACTGAAACCTCCCTCCCTCCTCCCTCTCCCCCCTCCCTCCCAACAACCTCATATCTGTTCACCTGTCGTATCAACTTCAAGGAATTTTAATTGTTGTGTATTCTTCCCTCCCCCCACTCAAGTTTATTTGTGTATTTATTTATTTATTTATAGCTCCCACAAATAAGTGAGAACATGTGGTATTTCTCTTTCTGAGCCTCATTCATTTCAATTAACATAATTCTCTCTAGGTCCATCCATGTTGTTGCAAATGGCAGTATTTCATTCTTTTTTATAGCAGAGTAGTATTCCATTGTGTAGATATACCACATTTTCTGTATCCACTCATCTGATGATGGACCTTTGGGCTGCTTCCAACTCTTAGCTATTGTAAAGAGTGCTGCAATGAACATTGGAGAACAGGTATACCTTCGACTTGATGGTTTCCATTCCCCTGGGTATATTTCCAGCAGTTGGATAGCTGGGTCACATGGTAGATCTATCTGCAATTGTTTGAGGAACCTCCATACCATTTTCCATAGAGTGTGCACCAGTTTGCAGTCCCAACAACAATGTATGAGAGTTCCTTTTTCTCTGCAACCTCACCAGTGTTTATCATTCAAAGTCGTTTGGATATTAACCATCCTACCTGGGGTGAGATGGTATCTCAGTGTGGTTTTGATTTGCATTTCCCAAATGCTGAGTAATGTTGAGCATTTTTTCATGTGTCTGTTGGCAATTCGTATATCTTCTTTTGACAAATGCCTATTTAGCTCTTTTACCCATATTTAAATTGGGTTACTTGTATTTTTGTAGTAAAGTTGTTTCAGTTCCTTGTATATTCTAGATATTAATCCTTTGTCAGATGTATATTTTGCAAATATTTTCTTTCACTCTGTTGGCTGTCTTTTAACTCTGTTAATTCTTTCTTTTGCTGTGCAGAAACTGTTTACTTTGATATAATCCCATTTGTTTATTTTTCATTTGGTGGCCCATGCTTTTGGGGTCATATTAATGAGGTCTGTGCCCAGCCCTACTACCTGAAGTGTTTCTCCTATATTTTCTTTAAGAAGTTTTATTGTTTCAGGGTGTATATTTAATTCTTTAATCCATTTTGAGTTGATTTTAGTATATGGTGAGAGGTATGGGTCTAGTTTCATTCTCCTGCATATTGATATCCAGTTATCCCAGCACCATTTGCTGAAGAGGCAGTCTCTTCCCCATTGTATAGGCTTGGTGCCTTTGTGAAAGATCAGATGGCTGTAGGTGTGTGGGCTCATTTCTGGATTCTCTATTTTATTCCATTGATCAGTGTGTCTGTTTTTATGCCAGTACCATGCTGTTTTGGTTATTATAGCTTTGTAGTATAGTTTAAAGTCAGGTAGTGTTATGCCTCCAGCATTATATTTTTTGCTCTGAATTGCTTTGGCTATGCGTGGTCTTTTGTTATCCCATGTAAATATCTCAATAGTTTTTTCCATTTCTGAGAAAAATGTCATTGGAATGTTGAGCGGGACTGCATTGAATTTGTATATCACTTTGAGTAGTATGGACATTTTCACATGTTGATTCTTCCAATTCAAGAGCATGGGATGTCGTTCCATCATCTTGTGTCCTCTCTAATTTCTCTCAGCAGTGGTTTGCAGTTCTCATTATAGATATTTTTCACATCCTTGGTTAATTCTATTCCTTAGTATTTTATGTTATTGGTGGCTATTGTAAATGGGCAAGCTTTCTTGATTTCTCTTTCTGCATGTTCACTATTAGAGAATAGAAGTGCTACTGACTTTTGTGTGTGGATTTTGTATCATGAAACTTTGCTGAAATCATTTATCAACTCCAAGAGTTTTTTTGTATAGGCTTTAGGCTGATCGATATATAGTTCGTGTCATCTGCAAAGAGGAACCGTTTGACTTCATCTTTTCCAGTCTCGATGCCCTTTATTTCCTTCTGTTTTCTGATTGCTCTGGCTAATACTTCCAACACTATGTTGACTGGGAGTGGTGAGAGTGGGCATCCTTGTCTAGTTCCTGTTCTTAAAGTAAAAGCTTTCAGCCTTTCCCTATTCAGGATGATATTAGCAGTGGGCTTATCAGACATGGCTTTAATTATGTTGAGGTACTTTCGATCTATACCCACTGTGTAGAGAGTCTTTATCAGAGTGTTGAACTTTATCACATGTCTTTTTAGCATCTATAGAGATGATCAGATGGTCCTTGTGTTTGATTTTATTGATATGGTGTATCACATTTATTTATTTGCATATGTTCAACCGACCTTGAATCCCTGGAATGAATCCCACTTGATGATAATGTATAATTTTGCATATGTGTTACTGTATTCTGTTAGCTACTATTTTATTTAGGATTTTTGCTTCAATATTCAAAAGGGATATTGGCCTGTAATTTTCTTTTCTTGTACCGTTACCTTGTTTGGGTATCAGGGTGATGTTTGCTTCAGAGTATGAGTTTGGGAGAGTTGCCTCTGTTCAGTCTTTTGGAATAGTTTGTAGAGAATTCGTATCAATTCCTCTTTGAATGTTTGGTAGAATTCTGCTGTGAATCAATCTGGTCCTTGGCTTTTCTTTCTTGGTATCCTCCTGATAACAGCTTCAATCTCTTTTATTGTTATTGGTCCGTTCAGATTTTCTACATCATCTTGGCTCAGTTTTGGTAGTTTGTGTGTCTTCAGAAATTACCCATTTCCTCAGATTTTCAAACTTGTTTGCATATAGTTGTTTAAAGTAGTCTCTAATGAACTTGTATCTCAGAGGTATCACTTTTAATATGACCTTTTTCTTTTCTAATTTTGTTATTTAGTTCTTCTCTCTTCTTTTTCTTGTTAGCCATGCTAGTGGTTTGTCAATTTTATTTATCTTTTCAAAAAACCAACTTTTTGATTCATTGATCTTTTGTATAATTTTTGGGGTTTCAAATTCATTAAGTTCTGCTCCAATCTTCATGATCTCTTTCCATCTTCTAACTTTGCATTTGGATTGCTCTTGTATTTCTAATTTCTCAGTTTTCTAGTTCTTTAAGATGAAGTATTAGGTTGCTCACTTGCCATCTTCCCATTCTTCTGAAGTAAGCATATAATGTGATAAATTTCCTGCTTAGTACTGATTTTGCAGTATCCCACAGGTTTTGGTATGATGTATCATTGTTTTCAGTAGTTTCAATAAATTTTTTGATTCCCTGTTTGATTTCTTCTTGGACCCATATGTCATTAAGTAGAATGTTGTTTAATATCCATGTGTTTGTGTAGTTTCCAGAATTTCATTTGTTATTGATTTCTAATTTTAAAACATTGTGGTCTGAAAAAATACATGGGATAATTCCAATTTTTTTGAATTTTTTGAGACTTGATTTGTGACCTAACATGTGATCTATCCTGGAGAATGATCCATGTGCTGATGAGAAGAATGAATATTCTGAGGTTGTTGGATGGAATGTTCTGTAGATATCCCCCTAGTCCATTTGGTCTAGTGTGTTGTTTAGACCTTGTGTTTCTCTGCTTATTCTTTGCCTAGATGGTCTGTCCAATATTGATAGTGGGGTGTTCAGGTCCCCTGCTATTATGGTATTACAGTCTATTTTCTTTTTTAGGTCTAATAGAGTTTGCTTTATAAATCTGGCTTCTCCGACATTGGTTGCATATATAGTTATGATTGTTATGTCTTCTAGATAGATGAATACTGTTATCATAATATAGTGGCCCTCATTATCTCTTTTTATGGTTGTTAGTTTAAAGGGTATTCTATCAGATATGAGAATAGCTACTCCAGCTCATTCTTCATGTCTGTTTTCCTGGTAAATCATTTTCCATCCTTTCACTCTTTTGCCACTATTTTGTTGAATATATTTTTAATGCCATCTCCTTTTCCCTCCCCTTCTGGAATACCCATTTTCTCAGATATTTGAGTGCTTAAAGTTTTCTGATATCTCTCTTAGATTTTCTTCAGTGTTTTTAATTCTTTTTAATTTTTTTTTTTTTGTCTGCCTGTGTTATTTCAAACAACCCATCTTCTTGAAGTTCTCTCTTCTGCTTCTGCAAGCCTGCTGGTTAAACTCTCTGTTGTGTTTTTTATTTCATTGATTGAATTCTTCAGTTCAGCAAGCTCTACTACATTCTTTTTCAAGAGACATTGATTTCCTTGAACATTTCTTCTTTCAGGCCCTGTATACTTTTACTCATTTTTTCATGTTTTCTAGCTGGGTTTTATTGTATCTCATTTAGTTTCCTTAGAACTATCACTGTAAATTCCTTGTCAGACTTTGAGAGTTATTACCCTTTGGTGGTGTACTTTCTTGATTTTTCATATTTCTGGTATCTTTCCTTTGATGTTCAGTCATTGTGGCAAGGGATTTCATGGTCTAGTCGTTTGACACTATTGTCTGGCTAGGATGCTCCTTGGGCTGCCAATTTGGCACAGCTGCCTCAGTGTCTGCTTGGTTGCCTTCTGGCACCTCTGGTGTGTGGTTGCCATGCATCTCAAGCCTCTGTTGGGGGTGCCTCTGGTTGCTGCACACTCACCTGGGCTGGGGATGGGGTCTGACAGTGGCAACGCCTACCTTCTTGGTCATGCTCTGGTGCTGTGGGGCACGTGGTCTCCATGGAACTTGGGCCTCTCCAGGGGGGTGCCTCTTTGGTTGGTGCAACTGCAGGGACTTTGACTATCCCAATTATACTGTTGAGCTTATGTAACTAATCCCAGGTCTAGAAAGCTCTTAAGTGGCAGAAGTAGTCAACTTTACACTATTCTGTTTCTTAAGAGATTATTTCTTTCCTCAAACCACATTAAGTAGATAGTAATATACTGGAAAAGTTGTACTTCTGAGGTAAATTACATAAAAAAAATTGAAAAATGGCTGAAGTATCATATCAATTTAGCTGTCTTAAATGATTACTACTGATAATTCAATAATAATTACTATATCATGTTGTCAGTCTATGAAATTTATAGGCAAATTTCATGTTATTAAAGCCTTTCTAACAATTCCTTCTGAAATACTATATTGGAAAATTCCCTGTAGAAGGATTTTTATTAGTAGTATGTATTCATATATATTAACACATGCATACTTAAGAACCTGAGTGTGTTGCAAAATTATTATAATGTGGCAAATACCAGGTGCAGTGTATTGCATTACTGCTTCCAATTATTTTCTACACTTCCCTATAAGAGGATTATACTTTCCTGCTCTATAGATCAGGCTTGATATTGATATATGTTAATGTCTAAGCTTTAGTATACATTGCATGTTTCCATCATTCCTGCTTTGATTGTGTGAACAGGTTTACTCAGCTTTACTTAGCTGCTTCTCCAATCTAGATCCTAGAATGGATCTAGATGGTAAGTGGAACACCTCCAGAGCTAACACACTATGTGAGCAAGAAACAAATCTTTGTCATAAGTCACTGAGCAGTTGAGTCTCTGTTCTAAAAGCATAAACTAACAAAGTTAATACATCATGGTAACACTTATTTTAGAATATATCTTGGAATTATGTACCATGTTCACTCTGAGGTGAGAACTGAAAGAAATTCCAGACTGTTAAGTTTAGGTTTGGAATACATAAATGTTTTTTGCCTGATGTAGCAGGTAGAGGGGGCAGAATGGGAGAGCAGGAAGTCTTATTTCAGCTTCAGACAGCTAGGAAAAGACCTTTTTTTTAAAAAAAAAAAACCAAAATACCCTCTTGAGGCGTATGCCTGTGAAGTATATTGGAGACATCAACCTGAAGCAATTAGAATACAGGGAGCTCAAATTTCACAATGAGCTCTTTATAAAGAGGTTTTAAAAAATATTCTGTGAGTCATATGTAATTTGTAAAGTACCATAATTCCCTATAACTGGAAATGAAATTGCTATTTTCTAACTTTAATGTCAGGAACCCTAAAGGTAATGTTTATGACATCCCTTATCAAATACTGCTTGGGGATAAATGGAATTAAATGTATTAGGTTATGATAATAGTTACGTGTTGCTACAGTTGGGTCATTATGAACAGGCCTAACAGCTATGAGGCTATGAGAACTTCACAATCTGTAAAGCATGTCCTGGACAAAAATGCAGGGCATTTTAAACTTTACTCATTCATTCTTAAGTTTCAAGGTACTTAAGCTTATGAAAAGATATTCAAAGAACAAATTTTATCTAGAAGAAAATTTTAATGAGTAGATTTGCATTCTCTAAAAATAATCTCACACCCAACTTTTTAAAAATTGTATTTTAATTACAAAATAATACATAGTATAAAAGTCAAGCCATCCCAAAATGTGTAGGGAAAAAGTCAGTCTCATTTCACTTCCTTTTAATCTGAATCCCTTCCCTCAGAGTCAACCACTTCTAAAAATTTGAACATATCCATCTATCTACCTATCTATCTTTCTATCTACACACATACACACACGCACAAATAAGCTTTATTCTACTTAAGTGGGATCAGACTATGTATTTTGTTCTATAATTTGCTTTCTTTATTAATTAATATAACAGAGACATCTTGTCATGTTAGTACATACACCTCCTTTCTCATCCTTTCTCAAGCAGTGTGAATATCTCCATAATGTATTTAGCCATCCCATTGATGGGCACTTAGGCTATGTCAAATATTTTTGCATCTACTTACCATGTTACAATAAACATTCTCATACATTATCATGTAGAGTACTGCAAAAACAGTCCACCTCCCAGTAGTAATGGCTATTATACCTCAAACAAGGTCCAAATAATTTGGCCTCCTTGTTGAAAAGGTACAAAAGTGCATAAAGATGTCTACATGAGCACTCTTATCTAGCACATTTATAATGATGATTGTGAGGAAGATAATAATGGTAAGTAATATTTACTGAGTACCCACATGCCAGGCACTTTGCATTTATAAACTTATTTACTTGTCACAAAAAAAAACCTATGAGTTAGGTTCTATCATATTTCATCAATTCTAAGAGTCACATCTTTTCATATTCTAACATCCCTAAAATCAAGATGTGTATCAGTTTATTCAGGAATTATTTTTTTCTTCAGTGGCACAACTAATAGTAGTGTATCTTATTATTGATTGGATTTTATGACATACAGTATTATTCTCATTTCATAGATGATAAGAAAACTGAGGCTCAGAGAACTTAAGTACCCTGTCTAACATAGTTAATGATAATGATGGTATTTTAACCCATGCAATCTGACTTGAGTCTGTGCTTTTAACTGCTCTTCCTGAAATTCAGGAAGGTACAGTAGGAAGGTGGAACAAATGTGGAGCACCAATCCCTCATGCACACACAAATGCACATGAGTATTTAACACTGGTCACAAGTGTCCAGTGGATTTAGAGATTTTTTTTTTTTTTGCTTATGCCGTTTGGTAATTTTCCAATTTTCTATCTTGATCTAGTTTTTTGAAATTTATTATAGAAAATCCTAAACTCATACACAAGTAGAAAGAATAATAATAATGAACTCTCCTATGTACCCATCACCCAGCTTCAACAATAATCAATTTATGTATCCCTTAACCCATTAGACAACTCTAATTATTTTCAAGCAAATCCCAGGTGATATTATTTCAAATGTAAATATTTTTGAATGAATCTCTGAAGACAATGATTCTTTTAAAACATAACCATGATCCTACAGCAAGAATTTCTTAATATCATCAAATTTCCAGTGTTCAGATATCCCCAATTGTCTCATACTTTTTTAACTTTTAAATTTGAAATGTTTAGTCTTACCTAAAAGTTGCATACTTTTCCCTGTTCCCTCTAATATTAATTGTACTTAAGTAATATAAGATGTTACTTAAATCAGGAAATTAACATTGAATCAATACTGTTAACTAATCTACAGATCTTAGAATTTCACCGGTTCACCACTAATGTCCTTTTTATGGTTCAGGATCTATTCTGGGATTTCACACTGCTTTTAGTTGTCATGTCTCTTTAGTCTCCTTCAATCTGAGACAGTTCTTCAGTCTTTCTTTCACATCCTTGACTCTTTGAAGAGTATTAAGCTAGGCAGTTATTACAATGTCGTTGTAATTGGGTATAACCAGTGGTGTCATCTCATAAGTAGATTTTGCCAAGAACACCACAGAAGTGATGTTATATCCTAGTGCATAATATCGGGAGGTACACAAGGTTCACATGTCTTTTATTAGTGACAAGGACTTTGATCACTTGGTTTGTAGTAGTTTCTGCCAGGTTTCTCCACTGTAAAGTTATTTTTTAGCATCTACCAATGATTCTTTTTTTGTGTGTGTGGCTGACCAGCACTGATGATTCTTGCCTGTAACAAATGTCACTGTAGTGTGTGCCTAATGGTGGTTTTCTATTTCTATCCCTCATATTTTTACTTAGAATTCTGTAAGAAAGAACTTATACTTTTCTGTAATTTTTCCACTTCATACCTCACTTTATTATTCATTTATTTATTTATGTCTATCTATGGATTCATGAATATTTATTTTATTTTACGAGTTATAATCCAACACTATCACTATTTTTTTTGTTGCTCAAATTATCTCAGATTTGTCAACTGGGAGCTCCTTCAAGTTGTGTTGGTACCTTTTCGATATGCCCCCATCATTTTTTGAATACTGTGAAGGATATTGACATTAATGAAATAGAAATAAACACATGTATTTCACAGGGCCAAAGCATATAGCATAGAAGGACCAAAGTCCCATAGTGTTGAGGACCAAAGTCCTTAGTTTAGGCTGTAGTGTAGAAGGATCAAAGACCTTAATTTAAGCCAAAGCCCAATTATTTTGGAAAACACATAGAAATGCTATGATTAGGAAAGATCAGAAAACTTTAACAGGACTAAAGCAGATAAGAGAATTGAAGTGCAGCAAAAAGTGATTGCTCTGGGGCAGTTGCCCTTGGTGCAGCTAAACTTAAAAGATGGAAAATAATGTGAGCTAAAATTTTCAATGATATTCTTCTAGTTAGTGGTTGGGGGATGTTCCATATCTTGGCCTAAGCTGTTTCTTTGAGTTTCTTGGTGAGCTAAATGCTACCATGGTGATTATCTCATTCTTTCTTTTTGTATATCACATAGCTTAGTTTTATGACTCCTTCTGATGGTAAATTGCTTGAACTATTTTAAGTTACACCTGCTTTAATGAAGCTTGTCATGTAGCCAGTTTGTTTATGTTTTCACTGTGATTGATTAACCATCTGTTTCTTCTGTAACTTTCTTGTCTTTACAATAAAAACTGAAGCAAAACCTGACTCGGGCCTGTGCTTGGGCTCTCCTCTCTTGAAGGAGTTTTCCGTTGGTGCAGTCACTTTGGGCTTTTCATTGCTCTGAATAAATGGGCTCTGAGTAATCTTTTGTGTCTCTGTCACTCTGTGAGAAGTGACAGAATACTTCCTTACATTATGGAAATATAGGATGTTTCCAGCTAATCTTGTATTGTCCCTGCCCCAGGCCTGGAATCAACTGTTACTCTGAGGAGCACTGGTTCCTTTTATTGGAAAATAAAATTGAGAAACTATGATCTTGGTGTTAGGTATGATCCTAGCTAATGGGATGCCATTGTTTCTAGGTTTTCTCAGTGGACAAAGCTAGGAAATATATGTATGTACACTCACACACAGATATCCATATCTACATTTACTTCTATATCTATCCCTGTATATGAACATGTGTGTAAATGTATACATATACATTTATACATTGACATACATATTTGTAACATAAATGAGTAAGGAAAATAAATGAATTGATATTACAGATTATCAGCATGGATAAAGCTCACAACTATATGTTGACTGAAAACAGCAAATTGAAAAGAATATATACAGTGCATCATTTATGTTAAATTCAAAAGGAAGTAAAATGATATTACATATTTCTTAGGCATAAATATAAAAGTAGTAAAAGGTAAAAGAAATAATATTTCACAGGAAATATAAACAAGAAATTTATGATTGAGAGAATGAGATTGAGGAGGGTTACAGAAGAGACTTCAACTGTATTGATCAATTTTATTTCTTAAGCTGGGTGAGGGCTATTGGTATTGGTTGTGTTATTCTTTATAACCTTGTGTGTGACTTAATGTGCAATATTTTTTCTGATAGAAAGTAAATGCTATCTTCTTGGAGAATAGGACTTAATCTTGAAATAAATGTTCAAGGATTTTTATGAAAGAAAGCAGATAGAAAGGGAGAAAGTTGGGGAAGGAGGTAGAAAAGAAGGAAAGAACAAGAGGGGAGAAAAAAAATGTCACAATCCCTCTGCTCAGAGATTTTCATTGCTAGTTTTTTTGTTCATAGTTTTATAGGTATTTTTTCTAAGCATGTAGAAGTATGTGTGCACATATATCATACTTATATAAAGAAAAATTTAACCTACTATAACCACTATTAGAAAACTTGACTTTTTAAAACTTATTTCACAGGCAACTTTCTAAATCAGTGCCACTTAAAGGGGCTGTATTCTACCTGATTACATTGTTATACCATAATTTATTTAACCAATCCACTATTGATGGGCATTTAGGTTGTTTCCAATATTTGCATTACAAATAATGCTGCAATTAGCACATTGTGTGTGTGTGCCTCTGTGTCTCTTCAATAATATTTGTGCTGAATAAATTCATAAAGGTAAAATTTCTAGATCAAAGAGTAATGGGTTTTTAAGTTTGTTACATAAGCCAAATAGTCCAATAATAACTAGTTATACTCCTCATTTTTAATTTACACTCATTACTGTAATTGAATACTAGTTTCCCCAAACTCAACACAACACTGGTCATAAACAATCTTTTCCCACCCTTGTCAATCTTAATATGTTATTCTGTTTTTCATACCCTTTTATTAGTGAAATTGAGTGACGTTTGAAATGTTTAATAGTTGTGCCACAGTAGTCTTTTCTGATTCTTCACCCATTTATCTGAAAGAAAGTGAGCCAAGATGCTGGGTACCATTCAAGCATTATTAAAGAAAGAAATCTGCTGTGCTGTACTGAAAATGGAGGACAGCCCAGGGCTGCCCTGAAAATGGTGGACAGCCACAACAATGGGTTTGTGAGAGTTTATATTAGCTTTGGGGTGTGAAATGTACAGGGGGAACGACCATTAGGTTGATGTAACTGGGTGGAGAATTGCATCAATGCAGAAGCCAGAAAATTGTTCTTAAAGTCAGGAGGCTTCTTGTAAACAGGAGCAGGGAGGGGCTTGGTGCTGGAGTGGAAGACGAGGCCTGTGGCTATTTCGTGCTGGTGCTTATTGTGTGCCATGTCCCAAAGCCATCATTCCTGCCTTTTGAGTATAAGAAGAATGGAAAAGGGGCAAAGTTCTCATTGTTCTGAAGCTTCTTCCTGCTGGAGATGGAGGAGATATAGAAAAAATAAAATATTTATGTTGGTGGGTAGAACAATTAGGTGGTGGGGTATTGTTTTCATGTAGGAAGGCTGTATTCCTTTGGTGGAAGGGTCGCTGATTCTGAGGGGCTGATATCCTCCTTGCAGGAACAATTCAGCAACATTTTGGTTGGTAAAAGCCTGTATATGTTCCTTCAAGAAATTAGAGAAATGCCAAGAGAGACAGGGACCAAAAAGTAGGATATGTCCCAGCACAGTTAGGGGTCCTAGTACGGGTGTAAGCCAGGGTATCCAAGGGTTCAGTGAAATGGTTTAGGTCGTTTTGGGTCACCCCAGGCTCATTCACATAATAACAGCATTCCTCCCCCAAGAAGAGGCAGGTGCCTTCCTTCTCAGCTGTAAGGAAAGTGACTGTTGACTGTCAACTGTTGCAAGTGAGTTGACCTGTCACTGGAGGGAGGAGATGCTATCTATGCTTTGTTCTTCTGAGAGGCAGCAGCAGGGCCTGCTATGACAGTTCCAGTTGCAGGAAGGATCCTTGCCCCACTTAATAGGTACAATTAGTGCCCTCTGGGAGCAGGGGCACTTCCTGAGAGGGAGGGGCCAAAGTTAGTCTCAGTCCCATCTCCATCCCTCCATCTATCTGGAGGGTGATGTCAGGGATGAGCCAAAAGAATATGCAAGAAATTGTGTTAGGGGGCAGGTAACAGGATAACATAGTTTTACAAAGGAAATATTTTCTGGTTTTAGGGCATGGATGGGGAGGGGGTAAGTGAGTATTAGTGTTAGTAAGGCAGAGTGTCAGCAGGCCCTGCATAATGCTGATGGTCCCCACTGAGATGAGATTTGAGGAAAGTGAAGAGACATTTGTGGAAACATTGTGGGCTACATTGACAGGGACGGGGGTGAACACAAAAGTTTCTTGTGATGTGGGAGACAGATGAGTCACTTGGGGACCAGTCTGATTCACTGAGGACTGTGTTGTCCCTGCGGATTTGGAACCTCAATGTTCCAGGTAAGTGGGAGAAAAACATGGGAAGGATGCGAAGGGTTAGGGAGCCAAAAGAATTTAAAGGGTACAATGAAATTGCTAAGAAGCATCCTACTAATAGGAAGTAAAGTAGTGACAGGAGAAATCTTCCTATAATGCTACAATCTTTGGGGGGCAGCACTGGCCAATCCTGTAGCAAGTAGTAGAACAGATAGTATAATAGTAGCTCTTGTGTGAAGGACGTGAAGTGGGCCTATGAGAGTGAGAGGATAATTGCCAGGGGAAAGATCATCCTTCTTTTGGGATTGGGGGAAGAACAAAGGTCCTGGAGGTTTTCAGTTTTGTTGGTCCTAAAATAGATGAAGTGTGAGGAGATGTTGGGTTGGAGGTGGAGCAGAGGGACCCCTCTGTCTTGATGTTAACAGATTCTTGGGTAAATTTACCAAGGAGAAGTGATACCAATGGGCCTTTCCTGGTACTTTTTCTGCCATGGGGTGGTGAGTAGTACTGTATAAGGCCCTTCCCAATATGGCAGTAGAGGCTTTGGGATTCGGGTTTTAATATACACTTGCTGTCCCTGGTTCAGTTTAAAGTCTGAGAGGGTGGTCGGGAAAGGATGAGGTAATAGAAGGTTGGCCTCTTCCTGAAGAAGATTCCTAATGAGTGAAAGAGTAGGGAGATACTGGCCTAACGTGATGAGCCAGAATGGAGAGATGTGAGAGTGAAGGGTCTGCCATACATAAGCTCAAAGAAGCTGAGGCCAGTGTGCTTGTGGGGGGCAGCCCATAGGCGAGTGAGTGGTGGGTAGGCCAAAACAAGGGATGTTTTCTGAGGTGAGAGCATGCATTACTGCTGTAGCATCCTCTGAAGTGCAGGAAAAAGCCTCAAATCAACCTGAAAAGGTATCTACTAAGGTTAGAAGATAGTGTGTCCTTTTGTGGAGAGAGTAATATAAGAGCTGAAGAAAGCATAGTAGTAGTTCCTAGCCTATATGAACTGAATTATGGAAATCTAAAAGGATTTTCTCACCTTGTGTGGTAGGGAGGACATAGAAACCTGAGAGAGTATACCAGTTGTCCTTTCTCTGTGCCCTCAACTGTTGGAGGTGTTGTATTTATTGGAGTGTGTATTGGGATAAGGGCGTAGGGGCCAGGGGAAGGACCTGAGTGGGAGAGGAAGAGGGGGGCCTGGTGATTGAGCAGCCTGTTTTGCAGTCAGATCCACCAGTTTGTTTCCCTGGGCTATGGGGTCATTGGAGGTTTGGTGTCCTCTGCAGGGTATAACCCCAACCTCTGGGAGTTGTGTAGCCTCAATAGCTTGTGTTAGATTTACTATGGCATAATCCACCCAGGGGGCGGCCGTGGAGGTGGTGCCCCCATCTATGAATCATATAATGGAATGCATGGAGATGTGTGGAAAGAGATTGAGAAAGAGGCCTAAAGCCTCCAAGGAGAAATGTTTTAAAGGTTGTGAGTGTTTTGGATAAGAGTGGCTGGATTTTGAGGGAGGCTGTAATTTAAAGGAAAACTGGGAGTTTTCAATGAAAGTGAGGTGAATAAGTTGTAGGTGGGAAAGGGAGAGAATTGACTTGGTCTTATGGCTGAGAAGGTCTTGACTGTTTGGTGTTCAAAAGTTAGTTTAGAGCTTTCTTATGCTAAAAGGGTGGCTGCTGCCAAGGATGGTGAACAGGGGGCTGATCCTCGAGGTGTGGCATCTGGTTGTTTAGAGAGGTATGCAACCGGGGAGAAAATATCTCCTGACTTTTGTCCCCAAACCCCGACTGCCAATCTTTAGGTTTGGTGATGTATAGGATAAAAGATAAGATAGATTTGGGAGACATAGAGCTGGGGCTGTGAGGAGAGTGGCTTTTAAACACTGGAAGGGACAATGAATAAACTTTGTGGGATCTAAGGGAATGGCAGGATCCCCTTTGGCTGCCCCATAGTGGCTTTGCTACCATACCAAAGTTAGTAATCCATAGGCAAAGATACCCTGCAAGCCCCAAGAAAGAAAGGATTTCACACTTTGTGGTAGGAGTAGAGAGTTCAGAAATTAGACTCTTGAACTGAAGGAGAATAAATTTGGGCCTTGCTGAGGAACACTCAATATCCCCTGGAGGCCAGGAAATTAAGGAGAGCAACCATGTGGGCCTGTGAATCCTCATAGGAGGGGCTACAAAGGAGGAGGTCATCCACATATTGTATTAAAGTGCTAGAGGTTGGAGGAAGTTCAGACAAATCTTTGACCTAAGGCCTGGCCAGAAAATGGGGGCTATCCCAAAACCCCTGAGGTAGTACTGTCCAAGTAATTTCTTGGGAGTGGTGTGTGTCAGGATCAGTCCTGTATTAAATGGTATGAGCTGTTAGGCTTTATAACCAGAAGGATGGGTGTATTAAAAGGTGAGTGAGTAGGCCATAAGAGATGAGAAGAGAGGAGTTTGTGTACGATGGGTTTTAAGCCTATTAGGTGTTTGTTAGCAATGGGGTGCTGTGGGACATCAGGGAACAAAGAGGGGTTCTGCAACTTAACAAGGATAGGGGAATGATGTGTAGCAATGGAGGGAGAAGCATCCCATACTAGGGATTAACCTTGTCCGAGGGGGAGGGGAAGGTGGAAGCCTCAGGGGTCAGGTCTGGGTGTGGCCTGTAACAGGAGTATTGTAGCTGGAGTTAAAGTGTTTAGGGTAAGAGTAGCTTTGAATTTGAAAAGGATGTCCCATCCCAGTAAGGGGCTGGGCATTGAGACATTATTAAGAATTCGTGTGTGAATTGGATGTGTTGTATGGTGTAGGAAAGGGGTTGAGTGATCTGTGGGTGGTATTCTGATCCCATGACCCCTACTATTGTGATAGAGGAGGGGGTTGTTGGTCCTGCATATTCAGGAAGGGTAAAGTAAGTGTCCCCTGTATCGATGACAAAAGAGATTGGCTTAACTGCTATGAGGTGAGTTACCATGGGCTTATGCCTGGTGATCTCCGTGGGGGCCTCAGGCCCTGGGCGTCATCAGTCCTCCTTCTGGGCAAAGCCTAGAAGCTCCAGTAGGGATGGCTGTGAAGCCAAAGGCTGTAGGTTGGGGACTGTGACCTGGCCATTTGCAGTGAGGATGCATTATGACAGGCCCATGCTAAGTGACCCAGTTGACTGCATTCGAAGGAGTTCCCAGGTGGCTTGTCCCTAGAGGCAGCCTGCTTTGTAGTATGTGAGCCATGGATGGCATCAGCCAGGAGGTGGTATTTTGCAAGATCACTTTTATAGTTTTTTTGAATATTAGGGGCTGATTGGGTAATGAAATGAGAGTGTAAGAGGGCCATGTCCACAGGGGAATTTGGATCTATCCATGTGTATTCATGTAAAGCCTCAGAGAGGTGGGTTAGGGACCCTCTGGGAATTTTCAGTGGATCTCTGTGTGATTTCTCTAAGCCTGTCATAATTGGCCAACTTGTGAGTAGCCTTTTGGAGGCCTTGAAGTAGGTGTGTGATCATGTCATCCCAGAGATTCTGATCCCCATGAATGGCCTGGTAGTCTTAATTTGGGTCCATGCAAGGAACAGCAAAGGCTCCCACAGACTGCCTATTACTTTGAGCATGCACCTGAGCTGCCATCCAGACCTGCTCCCTGTACACGGACCCAGACAATTCCTTCTGTCCCAGCCATTTCATGGAAGGGTTATAAAAAGCCAGAGCTGAGGTGGGGTTGTTACCTGATGAAGGAGGAGAAGGGGAGGAGTTGGGCTGAGGATGAGCATCTGGAGGCCATGTCTGGGGAAGAGAGAGAAATGTGGAGGGCTGATGGATCAGAAGGTTGATCTGAGTTTGAAAGGAGAGGTCGAGTATGAGCTAGGAGAATTTGACACATAGGACAGTTTTGAAAGAGAGAAGAATGCGTTCAGAGATAGGAAAAGGCCTGAATGAGGAAACTTTACAGATTTTGCCATTTTGATGAGTGTCCAAATCAAGTGCCATCTTGTGGCCACTGGGATCCATTGTAAGGAGGCATTTGAGTTTTAATGTCTCCCTGGAGGCCGAGAAATTGGCCAGGAGATGGCCCAGAGGTATAGAGCATGGAGTACAGTAGAAAATGAGATGTTTAGGTTCAATGTCTCCCTGGAAGCCAAGAAATTGGCCAGTAGACAGCCCAAGGATGTAGAGCGTGGAGGGTTGGATTGTGGGGATCCCATTTAGAGGGTGAGAAAGGGCAGTCAGTCCTGGTAGAAGAAGCATGCCAACAAAGAGCGTCTCCTCTACTGTCCACCTTCTTTTCAAGAGAAAAGCCATGACTTGCTAATGAAACATCCTTCAATAGCTGGGGGCATGAGAAGAGTTCCCTCAGCCAGGCACCTGAGCTTCATAGAGACCAGAGTCATGGAGAGTAGTCAGGGGATCCCGTAGAAGTAGGGAGGACAGATCTACTGACTCACCCTGAATTGAGCCTGGTGTTGGATGCATTGGTCTGAAACAGCAAAAGGAGAGAGTCCTGGAGGCATCTGGTTTCTTCAGGTTTGGGAAGGGCTCCTGGGAGCCAATCAAGCCAGGAGAGGGGATTGTTGGACAGTCTGGCCAAGACCCTTCCCAGGTTTTGGCACCATAGTGAAAGAAAGTGAGCCGAGATGCTGGGTACTGTTCAAGCTTTATTAAAGAAAGAAATCTGCTGGGCTGTACTCAAAATGGAGGACAGCCCAGGGCTGCCCTGAAAATGGTGGACAGCCACAACAATGGGTTTGCAAGAGTTTATATTAGCTTTTGGGAATGAAATGTACATTGGGAGGGACCCTTAGGTTCATGTAACTGGTTGGAGGACTGAGCCAATGCAGAAGCCAGAAAGTTGTTTCTAAGTCAGGAGGCTTCTTGTAAAGAGAAGCAGGAAGGGGCTTGGTGCTGGAGTGGAAGACAAGGCCAGTGGCTATTTCATGCTGGTGCTTATTGTGTGCACAATGGCACTGGCCACATCCAAAATCCATCATTATCCATATTTTTAACAGCTGGCAGGAAGGTTAACAGTATCTAAACTGCTTATATTTGAATTAAGGTCTGAAGCAACAAAAAAGGGTAACCAGGAAAAGAAAAAGGAAAAAAAAAAAAAAAAAGAAAAAAAAAAGGGAGAAATAGCAGGTGAGAGAGGACGAGCAAAAAGGAGAAGAATCTGTGCTAGAAAACAGGACCCACACATCTCAGAGTGACCTCTACTCCTCTGGCCCTGTTCCCTGTGCTGGTTCTTATTCCACTAACCCTACCCCTGGTGGCCCACTAGCTGGTCAGGCCTCCTTCCCTCTGGAAAAAGGCAGAATATTGATTCAGCCATAGTTCATCCTCCCTTCCTGCTTCCCTCCAGGTGTTCAAATACATCATACCCTGTAGTCACTGCCTGCCACTCTTCACTTCACCACAGACTGCACAGGACCTAAGCCTTCCAGAGGTTCCAGCCAGCCCAGACTGCCAGTCCCATGCCCTTATGCCTTTGTCAGGGCAGACCACTTACCTGCCCTGGGTGCACTGGTCCCCACAGCACCCACCAGAAGCATAGTTCCCAGCTTAGTACAGGTTCTAGCACCTACTTTGTGACCAGATGTTCTCAGGTGACTTAGTTTCCCTGGCAATGGCACCTTCCTCCTGTATGTAGCTGCCAGCAGGAAGAGAGAGAAAGTACTTCTCTGAGTTAACCCTCAAACAGCCGTGACCAGCAAATGTAGAATAAGCCTGAAAAAGAGTAAGGCTAGGCCTGTGAACCAAACTGACTCCATTTTCCTTGCAGGGGACATTTTGTTACTTTTCTACTTCTCAGTCGTGAGGCCCTCAGGACAAATGATTACCCCATAGGCTTCCCTGACAAAATAGACTAAGATAAGGGAGGAAACAGATATTTACTGAGTTGCAAAACCCTTCCCCAAGGCTTGTTTTAGCATAATAATAAAAGTTACAGATTAACCTTAAGACCCCCTTAGGAATTCCCACCCATGCACAAAGCATCAAAGTGACTGCTACAATGACCCCCCTGGGGTGACAATGATGAACACCACTGCCATTTTGGACCTACTGAGCATGTGCCCATGACACAACCAGGAAGAACAGAATGGACCACCTCCAGTGACACTGGCTTATACCCCTTAACTCCTTTCCCTATAAAAGACTGAACAGGTCCCCTTGGGGGGCTAGCTTTCCTGTTGCTACCCCCTTTATGCATGAGTCTATCTCCTCTTTTAATAAAGCATTCCTTGCTTTACTGTTAGGTATATTGTTCATTTCTGTGACTTTGGAATCCGAGAGGTTAATTTATTCACTGGCAAAAATTAGAAAGCTTTGGGCAACAGAGAAGACGCTAGCTGCAAGAGGCAAGCGGGACTGGGCCTATTTCACTCCCATGTCTCTGCTGCTGGTAGATCTCTCCTGGAGCCCCTGGTCTAAATTCTGACAAGGCAATGCTTTATTCTCTTTACCTTTCTCTGATATTCTGAGCCCTCTTCTGCTGTTTGGTTGGATTGTATCCACTACTATGTAGGTACATCCTGGAGGGCTCCTGGGTATGCTTTGTTTCTGATTTTCTGAGCCCTCTTCTGTTCTGTACAGGTGCACCCTGGAGGGGTCCTGGCAATGATTTGTTTTTCTGATTTAAATCTAGTCAATACTTTTCTTCTTTATGCTGAAAACAGTGAGGAAAACTGCTTTTATCAATTACTGTTAATGGAATAGGTTGGCTCCGCTGATTGGGACTAGGCTAAACTGGACCCTGCTGCTCCTCTTTTCTCTTTGTTTGCTTGGTTAGACATTTAGTTGAGTACCGGTAATACAACTAAACCTTCCAATCCTTGCATCAACTTTTGGACTTTCAGGACATTTGTTTAATGCAAGAAGGCAAGCCGAGTCTGGCCTGTCAGTAACAAGCCTGCTGAGAATTTTATATATATCTATGGTATTATGCTGGAAATTTTGCAGAAAGGGAATGAAAGAAATGGGAGACTTTTCACCAACAACTACATACATACAGCTATTGTGTTGTTAGAATTCTTGGAATGAACATGTGTTATTTTTGTAATTAAACCAAAAAAAGGAAAATAAATAAAATGAATAAATAAAAAAAGCTCATGTGTACAAGAAACCCTATAATTACAGCATCTTATGTGGTTTTAGATATGTGTAATGTTTTATAAGATGGGTCATACCAGTGTGAAAATATCAGTTCAGAATACTCACACAAAAAGGCACTTTATTATTGTTACAGGCTTAGAAGACACTGATATTCTGCTGTGCACTCCTTTCCAAAAAACAGAGCTGGTGCATGCTGAAGTCATGCCCCAGTCAACCAAAGCCAAAAATCTCTTGTGACCAGTTCTAAAGTGTCTGAAGCAAGAAACAAAGAAACCCATGTGGATCAGAAATAAAGAGACTCAGACCTTGCAAAAATATTAAGAACAGTAACTCTGAACCCATGCTAATGTTGGGACCCAGAAAGCAATACCCCAAAGTGAAGGCCTCAGAAGCAATCTCAAAAGCAAAGTTTTCCTCTGTCTCCTGCCCTCCCGTCTCTCAGCCCCATTCTCCCCTGAGGCAATCCATAGAAGCTAGAATCCTTCCTTTCCAAGGTGGGTCACAGATATACTCTAATCTTCCACCCTGCCTTTCTGTCTTGGAGCTGGCCATAAAAAAAATTCTCTGACCTATTCATCTGATTGCAGGTCATAAGATCCCCATTCCAGAAAGGGTCCTACCCAATGCCCTGGAGGAATGAGTACTACACAGACAGGCTGAGAAGAATCTGAACAGATAGGCCTTGTCTTTTAGCATTAAAACATACTTTTCTTGTCCAACCACATGTCTACATGGCTATGCCTGTTTCATAGAACCTAAGCATAAATATGGACAATTTTCCCTGTATCTTTTGGTCTTTATTCTGAAGGCTCCCATGTCATGCAAAACTATGATATAATAAAATTTGTCATGCGTTTCTTCACATTAATCTGTGTTTATGGGATGATTTTTCAGAGAACCTTCAGGAGTTGTCTTCCTTTGGCCCTACACCACCTTGGTTGGAATCCATCTCTGCTCTTTATAAAGTTATGAGACCTTAGGCAAGTTCTGTAACCTCTATGTGCTGTTCCTTTATTTGTTAGTTGCTTGTTGTAAAACTTGTTGCAAGTTAATTTGTATATGGTATATTAAACAATGTCTGATAGAGGGAAGACCTGTTTGTTAAATAAATTTTAAAAATATGATACAGACATTGCAGCATAAAAGTACCTCAATCAGGAATCCTAGGCCTCCCAAGAAACCTGGTGATCCTACTTTAGCTGGCATAAAGATTACAGGATTTACAGATGAATTTTCCTACAACATTTCTGGTTTGAAAAACAACATACCAGCGTATGAGGATACTTCATGAAGTTCACTGAAAATTTTATATTATCTTTTATTTCTATTATTCCACAAACTTTTTGATGTACCCTCCTATAGAAAAGCAGAGCGAGCTCGGGATCCAGACCACCTAGATTTAGATCCTAGCTATGCCACTTACTGTCTATGTTATTGGCGTGTTATTTGACCATTCTGTGCCTCAATTTTCCATCAGTAAAACAGAGATAATAGTAGTACAGTCAGCACTCTGGATCTGTGCGTTCTGCATTTGTAGATTCAACCAACCGCAGATCAAAAATATTTGGGAAAAAAATTGCTTCCGTCCTAAACATCTACAAACTTTTTGACTGGCACATGTTATTTTGAGTATGTTTATAGGAGCCTAATAAATCCATATCCTGACCTGTATAGAGTACAGGCAAACTTGCACAATTGATTAGGCTAACTTTCTAGATGAACATGTTCAGATGATATTAAGTTTGCAAGATCCTACTCAATCCAGTTTAGCCAATATTCAGCAAGTAAAAATTAGTCACTTTTTAAATCACTTTCATGGGCAGCTTTGTTCTGAAAGGGACAAAAATAATGACTGCTCACCTAAAATTCCCTACTAATTAATAAATTATTTCCACCTCATGTTGTTTTACATACAAGACTAATGTGCAAAACATTAGGCACCCAAATTATCAGTGAGAAACCCATTGAATATGAAAATAGTGAGAAAGGTATTGCAGTTATTTTTAACAATTAACCAAAATAATCCCAAGCTTGCTTAAACCTATACTAGTTTCTGAAAAGAAAGACCCAAAGAGAGTCACTAAGGTACATAACAGGTATTACTAAAGAATTTACTGACCTGATTTGCCTGGGGGAAAAATCTCTTCCACAATAAGTATGTATCATGTAATATGGAATAGTGCCAGAGGGGAATGTTGGCCTATTACACCAGAATAGCTCTCCAAGTGTAACTGGTGACTTAACCAGACAGGCAAGGGCACAGAATTATCCCCCTTTGAAAAAGGTATAAGAAATTCACTAACTAGTAATCAGATGAAAATCAGATTACAAAAAGAAATAATGTGTCCATGATTTTCACAATTTTTAAAACAAAAGTGATCATTGAAAACCTCTATTGTAGGGTAGTTGAACTAGCAAAATAGTTGCAAAGGCAACTCTAAGTTCATATCTGCCCACAAAAATGTTAAAAAACAAAGCAAGAACTGTCACAATCAACTTCGTCAGAACTCTGGAAAATAATCATAGGTTTATAGCAATAAAACTAATGCCAAATTAAGATTAAGGCTATTTCAAAATGATAGAAAGCTTTGTGGAATTTTTACTTTCTCTTGTTCACCTTCCTCCCTGGCACTGCCATAGTCTTGAAGAGACTTTGAGCCTACATGTCTATACTGGGACCCTGATTCCTGGTTCCTAAGGAATCAGGGAAGAACTTATTTGCCGATTATTGTGTGTATATGTTCTAAGCTGCCTGAGGGCTAACTTAAGAATTGAAACAAGGTGCTCATCTCTGCTTTTCCTAACATAGAACTCAGGCCAGAAAAATAGTGGGCAATGCTTGAAATACTGCAAATAAATTGACAATCCCAAAATTCCTGGAGCAAAAAGTTATAATTAAGAGATGCACTAGGCCACCTAAAGCCTGGAGGAAAAATCTGGGAAAAGTTATTTGTGGGCCGGCCCGGTGGCGCACTGGATAGTGCGCCGCTTGGGAAGTGCGGCGGCGCTCCCGCCCGAGGGTTCGGATCCCGCATGCAGACCGGTTCCCGCTCACTGGCTGAGCGAGGCGTGGGAGCAATGCCGAGGGTTGCAATCCTGTTGCCGGTCCCCGGTCCGGTACGGGGGCAACACTGAGGGTTGCGATCCATTGCCGGACACGGAAAAAGACAAAAAGACAACAACAAAAAAAAGTTATTTGTGAAATCAGAACACTTGAAATAAAAAATGCGTATGGGGAATTTAAAAGATTATGCACATACACAGGGCAAAAAACATACTCAGAAAAACACCTGAGAAGACTGTAAGGTTTCACATTGGGCTGATCCCTAGTCTAAGGGTAAGCCTGGCTAAGTGTAGAAGGAGTTCCTAGGCATAGATCCAATCTATAAAGACTGTGAGGGAAGGGGGTTCTTCGATTATTTTTGCTTGTGCATTTATCTTCTAGCATTCAAGGAAAACTTTATCAAAAAATTAGCTAAAACAAGCAAAGAAACAGAGACTTCAGTAACTACACACAAGATATACCATCTATACACAAAAAAGGTTTAGGAAAGTCACTAAATAAATGGACTACCACAGCCTTCACCAATAAAAATGACAACAAACCCTGGGAAAGGTGGAGAATCCTGAGATACCACATTGCAATATTTAAATGTCCAGTATTCAACAAGAAATAGCAAGACATATGAAGAAATCGGAAAGTATGGTACATTCAAAGGAACAACATAAATTGAGAGAAATTATCCCTGAGAGCCCAGACAGTAGATTTACTAGACAAAATACATTAAAATAAATATTTTAAATATGCACAAAGAGCTAAAGGAAATGGGGTATGAACAAAATGATAATATCAATTATGATATATATTATAAAATAAAATAGAAATTCAGGAGCTTAAAATTGCTATAACTGAAAGGAAAAATTCACTAAAAGCAGATTTGAGCAAGCAGAAGAAAGAATCAGTAAACTTGAAATAGGACAATTGGAATTACTGAGTCTGAGAAGCAAAAAGAAAAAAAAAATGAGGAAAAGCAAACAGAGCCTAAGGGGCCTTTGGGATGCCATTTAGCAGACCAACAGATGCATTATAGGTATCTTCATTTTAATGTTTAATTAATTCTTTTTTCTTTTTTTATTGGTTAGGAATATTCATGGGGTACAAAGCTGAACATCACCACTTATGCCCAAGATGTGACAGCCAGATCCATACTGGCAACATGCCCATCACCACAAACTGTGATTAAATATTTGGGCAAATATAAGCCAGTATTATTCTATTTTTGTTTTAATTCCACTTTTAAAAATTTCCTTCAGTATTTAAAAAATGGTGCATAAAAAATAGACCAAATATATGTAATTGGGCACACTATGTATAAAGCTATAATTACAACATAAAAATTAAGATGGAGCTTTTTAGGAGCACAGTTTGTGTATGCTATAGAAGTTTAGTGAGTATCAATTTCAACTAGATTGTTACATGTTTAGGATGTTATATGTAATTTCTATAGTAGCTACAAAGTTAAGATTTAAAAATTATATGCAAAAGAAAATGAGAAGGGAATCAAAACTATTCACTAAAAAAGATATTAAAAAACCAAGAAAATGCAAAAGAAAGCTATAATGGAAGAAAAATGAACAAAAAAATGTATAAGAAAAACTGAAAACAAAAAACAAAATGGCAGGAGTAAATTTTTATTGTCAGTAACCACTTTAAATATAAGTGGATTAGAATTCCAGTCAAGATGGCAGAATAGACAGCTCAAGCATCACTCTTTCCCACAAATCGACCAATTTACAACTATAAAAAAAAAACAGCCAAGCTGGGGCCGCTAGAGCTCAGGGGAACAGGAGGAGAGACCTATGGAGTGCATGTAGGTGGGAGAAGCCATGATGAGAGAAAGAAAAAAACCCCTCTGACCATTTCAAATCCCAGCCATTTCCAGGCTGGAGCTGCTGAGCACAGAGAGCAGGAACTGGCAAAAAGCTGCAGCTCCTCCTCTTGGATGAAGTTGCTTGGAAGTGGCAGGGAAGAAGAGGACAAGCCAGCAAGACCACTAACAGGGTTCCTGTGGACCCACATGGGAGCAAGGAGCCACAACAACTGAAAAGAGGAGCCAGTCAGAGACCAGTGAGTCATTGCAAGGGACCAGCACATGGCCTGTCCCATGGGGAGTGTTTGGAGTGTGGGCAGTGGGGGAGATGGGCCCATGGGAAAACACTGGAGCACAACAAGGACAGCTTACCTGCCCTCCAATCCGCACAGGCCCACTCTGTGTAGACTGGTCCAGAATACTGATTGGCAGAAGGTGTGGATTGCTGAAAAGACTCAAGTCCAGGCCAGAGTTTCTACACAACCCAGGTGAACCAGACTTCACAAGACCCAGAAGTACCTACAAAGTCAACCATTAAAACTGGAGATGCACAAAAAGCCTCTCCCAGGGAATCAGCAGCAAAGCAGCAATTTACCTTAACCACAGGGCTCAAGTGCTGGTCTCCACAGGAAGCTCCCCCATTTTAGAAGTAAGCAAAGGACAGCAAGTTTGTTCCAGTGCAGAGTTTAATTAGTGGAAACAGTGAACAATCCAACACAGAACTGAAAGAAAAATCAAAACACCCACAGACCAGAGACAAAGTTTGATATTAACTAGTATAAGTCTCACTTCACCAAAGAATACCTATAATATCTAGAAGGACCAGAAGACCCCTGGATCCCCAAGCCAAGGAGGGGGGAGGGCCAGGGTCTCAGCCATGACCCCCAACACCCACAACAAGCCCAGTGACAAGCACCAAGCTTCCACAGGAAGCACCCTGGGCCCTGAACTGGGACAGAGGTGGGCTGAGGGCTTTGGCCATGCCACTCTGATGGAGCTTGGATGTGTTGTCCCCTCAAAAACTCATGTGGAAATTTAATCCCCAATGTGGCAGTGTTGGAAACTGATTGAGTCACGGGGGTGGATCTCTCATGAATGGATTAATGTTCTCCCTTGGGGATGGGGGATTAATGAGTGAATACTCACTATATCAGTTCCCATGAAGCTGGTTGTTTAATAGACTGGGGCACGTCCTCTCTCATGCTTCCTCTCTCTTGCTTCCTCTCACCATGTGATCTGCTTGCACCTGCTGGCTGCCTGCCACTTTTCTGACTTGAGTAAAACCAGCCTGAGGCCCATGCCAGATGCAGCTGTCCCAGAATTGTAAGCCAAATAAACCTCTGTTCTTTATAAATTACCCAGTCTGAGGTATTTCTGTTATAGCAACACAAAATGGACTGATACATCAACTTGGTACTGAGGAGTGGGGTGTTGCTATACAGATACCTGAAAATGTGGATGCATCTTTGGAACTGGGTGTTAGGCAAAGGTTGGCGGAGTTTGGAAGACTTAGAAGACAAAAGGATGAGGGAAAGTTCGGAATGTCTTAGAGACTGGTTATGCGGTAGGGAGCAGAATGCTGATAGAAATGTGGATGGTAAAGGACATGCAGATGATGAGGTCTCAGATAGAAATGAGGAATTTATTGGGAATTGGACAAAAGATAACCCTTGTTACACCATAGCAAGGAACTTGGCTGCATTACGTCTATGCCCTTGGACTTTGTGGAAAGTGGGACTTAAGAGTTGGGAACCAGAGCATTTGGCCAAATAAATTTCTAAGCAGGAAAGCATTAAGGAAGCTGCATGGTTACTTTTATTAGCTTACTCTGAGTTATGGTGGCAAAGGCATGATGTAAAGCCAGAATTTAAAAGGGAAGCAGAGCATAAAGATTTGAAAAATTTGCAGCCTGGCCATGTGGTAGAGAAGCAGAGAGCAGGTGAAAAATACAAGGGTGAATGGGATAAACTGTTTGCTAAAGACATTAGTTTGGTGATGAAGCAGCCAGATGCTAATAGGCAAGACAATGAGAGAAAAGCCATAAAGGCATTTGAGAAGTGTGGAAGGGTGCCCTACCCATCACAGGCCCTGAGGCCTAGAAAGACTGAATTGTCCCAGAGGACAGATGTGGGGTGCAGCTGCCCTCAGGAACCTGCTCCCTGCCTCCCAGCCACTTGGGCAGGAGCAGTCTCAAGTGTGGTTCATGCAGCAGCTCTGGATAGTAGAGACTTGAAACCTTGGTGGCATCCTTGTGGTGTTAAGTCTGCAGGCTGGCAGGACATCAGAGCAGTGGAGATGTGGCAGCCTCCCCCCAGATTTCAGAGGATGTATGGAAAAGCCTGGGGGACCAGGCAGAGACCTGCTTCAGGGGTGGATCCACCACAGAGGCCACCTACTACAGCAATGCCCAGCAGGAATGTGGGGTCAGAACCCCCACAGACAGACCATATCAGGGAAATGTCTAGTAGAGCCAAGGCAGTGGGGCTGCTATCTGGATCCCAGATCTGTAAGGCCACTGGCAATGTGCAACACAATACTGGAAAAGTCATGGGTCCCAGCATGGCTCAATGAGCTGCACCTCACAGAGCTGTGGAAGCGAGGTTGCCTGAGGCTTTGGGGGCCCAGAAGCCCCATTTTGCCCAAGATGCAGGACTTGGAGTTAAAGAAGATTATTTTGGAGTTTTAAGACATAATGTCTCCCCCGCTGGGTTTTGGACTTGTTTGTGGCGTGTTTCTCCTTTCTTCTGGCCTATTCCTCCCTTTTGAAATGGCAATGTGTACCCAATGTCTGTTCCACCATTGTATTTTGGCAGTAGATAAATTTGGTTTTGACTTTACAGGTTCACAGCTGGAAGGACTGTTGCTTTGTGTCTCAGATGAGACTTTGGACTCTGGACTTTTAAGTTGGTGCTGGAACAAGCTAAGCCTTTTGGGACTGGTGGGATGGAATAATTGCATTTTGTATGCGAGAGGGACATGAGCTTTGGGGGGCCAGGGGTGGAATGATGGAGATTGGATGTGTTGTCCCCTCCAAAACTCATGTGGAAATTCAATCCCCAATGTGGCAGTGTTGGAAACTGATTGAGTCATGGGGACATATCCCTCATGAATGGATTAATGCTCTCCCTGGGGGAGGGGGAATTAATAAGTTAGTTCTTGGTCTATTAGTTCCCATGAGAGCTGGTTGTTTAATAGACCCTGGCATCTCCTCTCTCTCTCTTGCTCCCTCTCACCATGTGATCTGCTTTCACCTGCCAGCTGCCTGCCTTTTTCTGCCACGAGCAGAAGCAGCCTGAGGCCCATGCCAGATGCAGCTGTCCCAGAATCATAGCCAAACAAGCCTCTGTTCTTTATAAATTACCCAGTCTCAGGTATTTCTGTTTTAGCAATACAAAATGGACTAATACACACCCTGACACCCACACCCAGCTCAGCAATGACCAACAAGCCGCTGCAGGCTCCCAAGCTGGGGCAGTGGGAGGCCTCAGGCCTCGGCCCCCCAACATCTGCAACCAGCCCAGCAATGACCACTGACCCACCACTGGAAGCACCCTGGTCTCCCAAGCCAAGTTGGTGAGCAGCCAAGGGCTTCAACCACACCCCCTGACATCTGCATTCAGCCCAGCAATGACCAAGCCACCATTGGAAGCCTCTTGGTTTTCCCTGAAGGAATGAGGGAGTGTCATGGGCCTCAATCATGTCCCTCTCCTTCCTCCTTCTCTGACCCTATTTTCTTCCTCCTTCCTGTCTTCCCCTCCCACCCAGCTGCTCTGCAACCACATCTTAGAATGTAAAAACAAATGGATCTGGTAACTGATCCCTTGTCCCACAACTACGCATGCCACCACTGCCACAGGGCCTGCATGGGGTCCTGAAGCATGTAGCCAGGGACAACCCATCCTCCTACAACCAGGCATGCTACTGCTGCCATGGGGCCTACCCAATGTCCTGAGGTATGGAGCCGGGTATGACCCCTCCTCCCACAACCAAGCAAGGAGCGCACCCAAAACACCACTTCCATGTGAGTTGTCCACCACAGCCACCACAATAGCCACGGCTGCTGCAAAAGTAGCTAGATGCCACATCCACAGTTCAGATGGCCCACCAGCCACTTGAGTGCATTGACATAAGCAGAGTCACCAGTGGAGACCAAGGAAAAGAAGATGTCTCCACAAAGCCCATTCCAGAGTGATAGAAGAAGCACCTTCTCTATGATAATAGTGGGGGACCTGAACACACCTTTCAGCATTGGACAGATCATCTAGGCAACAGATCAACAGAGTAACCATTACTCTTTCATTAGGAGAGAAAAAAATCTAAGGTTACCAGAGGTGGGAGGGGGAAGGGAGAGGGAGATGTGGAGAGACTGGATAAGGGGTAAAAAGAATAAGTACTATTTGTAATAATATATATGCTAATAATATTGATTTTATCAACATACATCAACATTGAAACCAAAAAAATATGTATAATCAATTATGATTCAATAAAAAAATAAACAAATAAAAATAATAATAAAAGTGAAATAATAGAAATATATATTACATGAAAATAGTAACCAAAAGAGATCTGGTGTAAATATATTAATATCAGACAAAATGGAATTCAAGTCAAGAATTGTTGCAAGAGAAAAAGAAGAACAATATACATACATAAAAGGTTCAATCCATCAAAGAGCTATAACAAATATAATGATATAGGCCCTAAACAACAGAGCCTGAAGACATCACATGCACACACATATATTGACAGTATTGGAGGTACAAATATATACTTGTGCAATAATATGTCAATAATAAGAGGACTTGAACAACAGCATCAATCAACTAACCTTAACAGACATAAGTAGATCACTCTACTCCACAACAGAAGAATTCACATTTTTTCAGTGCACATGAAACATTCTTTAAGAAGAACAATATGTTAGTCCAAAACGAAAGTCTTACTCAGTTTTAAAATGTTAAATTTATAAAAGTATCTTTTTAAACAACAATGGAATAAAGCTAGAAATCAATAACAGAAGGAAAACATGGAAATTAAACAACACACTTAAATAATCAATGAAGCAAAAAACAAATAACCAAGAAAATTTTCCAATACATAGAAAATAATTAAACAAAAACATAACATTCCAAAACTTAGAAGATACGGTCAAGGCAGTGCACAAAGGGAAAATTATACTTGTAAATTCCTTCATGAAAAAAGAAAAAATGTCAATAATTTAAATTTACACCTTGAGGAACTAAAAGCAGAAAAATCTAAATCCCAATTAAGCGGAAGGTATAAAATACAGACTAGAGAAGACATAAATGAAAGAGAATAGAAAAACAGTATAGAATACTATCAAAACCAATTGTTGATTCTTTGAGAAAAAAAGGCATTCATATTACTAAAATAAAGAATGAAAGAGGGAACATAAACCTTACAGAAATAAAAGTGATTATATACAAATACTGCTGCAAACAAATTTATGCCAACAAATTAGACAATATAGGTGAAATAGGTGAATTCTGGTAAAGAAACAAATTGCTGAAACTGACTCAAGAAGAATAAGATTTGAATATACATGTAAGGAGTAAAGAGATTAAATCACTACTTCAAAAGCTCTCCATAAAGAAAATTTCAGTTCAGTATTCACTGATGAATTCTACTAAGCACTTGAAAGAAACTTAATAGCAAATCTTCACAAATTTGTCCAAAATTTAGAAGAGGAGGAAAGACTTTTCCATTTGTTTTAGGAGTCCAGTGTTATGCAGATACCAAAATAAACATAACATGAAAATTACATGTGTATACTCACATATAGATGCACAAATCTTCAAACTATTTCTAACAAACTGCATTCAACATCATGTACAATGCCAAATGATCTTTCCCCCAGGAATGCAAGGCTGACTTAACATTTAAAAATCAATTAATGTAAAACATCATATCAATAAAATGAATTTCAAAAAAAACACGTGCTTTTCAATAGATGCACATAAAACATTTGATAACATTGAACACTGTTTCATGATAAAATTTCCCAACATAGTGGAAATAAAAGGAAATATCTTTAACTTGATAAATATCCCATACAAATAACCCACGGCTAACATCATAACTAATGATAAAACACTGAATGTTTTCTCCAAAATTCAGGAAAAAGACAAGGAAATCTGCTAGATAAATTTGGGAAATTTGTTCTTTATCTATTAATTCAATGCAATATCAATTAAATATTAAACATTTTTTAGTGAAAATTGTCAAACTTTGGTAGAAAGCAACAAAATATACTTGAAAAAGAAAGGATCTTGAATCTAGATTAGACAAAGAATCCTGAAGAATATAAAAGTTGGAGAAGCCATACATCACCTCATCTAAAGACTTATTAAGAAATAATCATAAAAATGTGTTTTTGGCATAAATATAGATGCACAGAAAAATGTACAAGAGAGCATCAAAATAGACCAACTGTCTATTGATGTTTCAAAAGGTGCCAAAGTAAACAAATAGACATGTTCTTGAACAACAAGCGGGTCAAAGAAAAAATTGAAAGAAAAATTTTAAAATATCTTGAGACAAATAATAATAGAAACACAACAAACCAAAGTTTATGGGATGTAATGAAGGCAGTTCTAACAAAGAAATTTATAGCAATAAATGTAGACATCAAAAAAGTCTCAAATAAACAAGTGTTATACCTCAAGGACCTAAAAAAAGAAAAAAACTAAACCCAAAGTTAGCAGAAAAAAAGAAAATGACAAAGATCAAAACAGAAATAATATAGACACTAGAACAATAAAATAAAATCAAGAGTTGATTTTTAAAAAGATAAACAATATTGATAAACACTTAGCTAGATTATCCAAGAAAAAGAGAGACTCAAATAAACAAAATCAGAAATGAAAAAGGAGAAATTACAACTGTTTTTACAGAAATGCGAAGGATCATAAGAGATTACTATGATGAGCAAGTAAATGCCAGCAAATTAGATAACCTAAAAGACATCAATATAATCCTAGACACAAACAAATTCCCAAGACTGAATCATGAAGAAACAGAAAATCCGAAAAGACCAATAACAAGTAGCAATCAAGTCAATAATAAAAAGTCCCCCATTGAAGAAAAGTGAAGAACCTGATGGTTTCACTGCTGAATTGTACCAAACACTTAAAAGAGTAACTAACACCAATTCTTCTTAAACTCTTGCAAAAAATCGAACAGGAGTGAGTACTTCCAAACTTTTCTTACCATGCTAGCATTAATTATCCTGATACCAAAGTCAGATAAGGATGTTACAGCAAAGAAAAATTACTGGCCAATATCCTTGATGGACATAAATGCAAAAATCCTCAACAAAATACTAGCAAATCAAGCTCAACAGCACATTAAAAGGATCATACATCATGATCAAGTGAGATGTGTTTCAGAAATGCAAGGGTGGCCCAACATGTGGAAATCTATACATGTGATACAATACAGTAATAAAACAAAGAACAAAAAGCATATGATCACCTCACTAGATGCAGAAAACACATTTGACAAAATCCAACATTAAGATTAAAACTTTCAACAGAGTAGGTATAGAAGAAATGTATCTCAGGACAATAAAAGCTGTATATGACAAACTGACAGCTAATATACTTAAAGGTGAAAAGTTTAAAGCTTTCTCTAAGATCAGGAACAAGACAGTGATGTCCACTTTAACCATTTCTATTTAATATAGTATTGGAAGTCCTAGCGAGTGCAATTAGGCAAGAGAAAAAAATAACAAGGCATTGAAATAGAAAAGAAAGTAAAATTGTTGCTATTTGCTGAAAACATGATGATGTTATATGTAGAAAATACTAATGACTTTATGAAAAAATTTAGAACTAATAACCAGATCTTGCACAGTTGCAAGATACAAAATCAGTATGCAAAAATTAGTTGCATTTCCATACACTAAAAATGAACAACCAGGAAAACAAATTTAAAAAACAATTCCATCTACAATAGCATAAAAACATGAAATACCTAGGAATAAATTTAACCAAGGAGGTGAAAGATTTGTGTGCTGAAAACTATAAATCATTGATGAAAGAAACTGAAGAAAAAAAGAAAGAAATGGAAATATATTCCATGTTCATAGAACAGAAGAATTAATATTGTTAAAATGTCCATTCTGTTAAAGAAATGTACAGATTTAACACAATCTCTATCAAAGTTGCAATGATGTTCTTCACAAAAATAGGAAAATCAGTCTTAAAATTTGTATGGTGAACTTCTGATCAAGATGGTGGAATAGACAGTCCCCAGTCACTCTCTCGCACAAATCAACCAATGTACAACTATTAAAAGGCAATGCCAGCCAAGCTGGGGCTGCTAGAGCTCAGAGGAAGAGGAGGAGAGACCTATGGAGTGCATGAAGGCTGTAGAAGCCACGATGAGAGAAAAAAAAAACCACTTTGACTGTTTTGAACCCTGACTTCTTCCAGGCTGGAGCTGCTGAGTGCACAGAACAAGAGCTGGCAAAAGCCGCAGCTGTGCCCTTCGGATGAAGTTGCTTAGAGATGGCAGGGAAGAAGAGGGCCTTTGTGGCCCCCAGGCCCGTGGACTCACACAGGAGTGAGGAACCACAATGACTGAAAAAAGGATAGGGTCTGTCCCATGGGAAGTATTTGCAACATGGGTGTCAGTGGAGATGGGCCAACTGGGAGAACATTGGTGCACAGCAAGGACAGCCGATCTGCACCCCATTCAGCATAGGACCACTCAGAGGAGACTAGTTAGGAATATAGAATTGCATGGGGTGCACTTTGATGAAATGACTCAGGCCCAGACCAGAGTTTCCACACAACCCAGGTGCACCAGATTTCACTAGACCTGGAAGTAACTATAAGTCAACCGTTGAAACCTGAGCTGCACAAAAAGTCTTCCCTAGGGAATCAGCAGCAAAGCAGCAATTTAGCTAAAACACACAGTTCAGTACTGGTCTCCACAGGAAGTTCCCCCATTTTAGAAGTAAGCAAAGGACAACAAATTAGTTCCAGCACAGAGTTTAAGTGGTGGGAACAGGAAATAATTTAACACAGAACTGAAAAAAGAAACAAAGTACCCGCAACCAGAGGCAAAGTTTGATATTAACTGGTGAAAGTCTCATTTCACCAAAGAACACCTATAACGCCTGAAGGACTGGAAGTACCCTGGGCTACCAAGCCAGAATGGGGGGAGAGCTGGGGGCTTCAGCACTCCCCCACAGCACCCACAACCAGTCCTGATGGTGGGGGATGAGTGCCTCGGCCACATCCCACCGACATGTGCAATCACCCCAGTAATGACCACCAAGCCACTGCAGGAAGCACCTTGGGCTCTCCTGAGCCAGGGCAATGTGGGGCCTAAGGCCTCAGTCACACCCCCCAAAATGTGCAACCAGCCTAATGATGACCACTGAGCCACTGCAGGAAGCACCTCAGGCTCTCCCCAGTTGGGGCAGTGGGGGGCTGAGGGCCTTGGCCACACCCACCGCAACACCCACAGCCGGACCAGTGGCAACCACTGAGCCACCATAGGAAGTACCTGGCTCTCCTGAGCTGGGGTGGTGGGGGGCCTCAGGCCTCAGCCATGTCCCCTCAACATGTGCAGCCATCCCAGTGTTGACCACCAAGCCACAGCAAGAAGGGCCCTGGGTTTCTGATCTCGGGTGGTGGTGGGGGGGGAATGAGGGCTTTTGCCATACTCCCCTGACATCTGCATTCAGCCTGGCAATGACCAAGCCACTGCTGGAAGCCACCCAGTCTCCCTGTGGGAATGAGGCAGGGCCTCCTCCTCATTCCAGGTCTTCCTCCTTCCATCTTCTTCCATCACATTTCCTTCCCCTTTCCCCTCTTTCCTTCCTTCCCAACTGCTCCACAACAACATCCTAGAATGTGAAAAAATAGTATTAATAAAATAAAAAAGCAATATAAAAAAAATTTGTATGGAACCACTTAAAACCCAAATAGCTAAAGTAATGTGGAAATGGGGAAAAAATGGAGGCATCATACTTCCTGATTAACTTTAAATTATATTAAAATCTATAGTAATCAAAATAATATGGTACTGGCATGTAAGCATAAACATCGGCCAGTAGCACAGAATAGAGAGCCCAGAAATAAACCCAAATATGTATGGTTAAATGACCAAGAAGACACAATTGAGAAATGATATCAATTCAATAAATGATCCTGGGAAAACCCCAAAACATAAGGACCTTTTCCATATGAAAAGGAGAAAATTGGACCATTATCTTATATCACACGTGAAAATCTACTCAAAATAGATGAAAGACCTAAGTGTAAAACCTAAAACCATAAAATTCCTAGTAAAGAACATAAGCAAAAAGCTCCTTGACACGGGTCTTGGCAAGTATTTTTTGGATATCACCCCAAAAGCTCAAACTACAAAAGCAAAAATAAATAAATGGGACTACATCAAACTAAAAAGCTTCTGAACAGCAAAGGAAACAATCAGCAAAATAAATAGGCTTACTGGGAAAAAAAAATTTCTAAGTGATATATCTTATAAAGACTTAATATACAAAATTTATAAAGAACTCAAACAACTCAATTGTAGAAAAACAAATAACTCAATAAGAGTGGGCAAAGGACCTGAAAAGGCATTTCTCCAAAGAAGACATACAAATGACCAATAAGTTTATGAAAAGGTGTCCAACATCACTAATCATGAGGGAAATGCAGAATAAAAACACTATGAGATATTACCTCACACTCATAAGAATGTCTATTATCAAAAAGACAAGGGATAGCAAATGTTGGCAAGGGTACAAAGGAAAGGAACCCTAATACACTGTTGGAATGTAGATTGGTATGGCCATTATAAAAAACAGTATGGAGGCTTCTCAAAAAATAAAAATTAGACCTAGCAATATGACTCAGCAATCCCTCCTTGGAGTATATATCCAAAAGAGATGAAATCTCCCACCTCATAAAGATATCTGCATTCTCATGTTTATTGCAGCATTATTAACAATAGCCAAAATATAAAAGCAACCTAAATGTTTGTTGATAAATGAATAAAGAAAACATAGTGTGTGTGTATATATATATATATCCTAGAGGACATTATGTTAAGTGAAATAAGCCATAGAAAGAAAATATTGCATGATCTCACTTATATATGGAATATTTTAAAAAGGTCAAACACAGGGATAGAGAATAAAACAATGGTTCCCACATGCTGGGGGGGGGGGGGGGTGCGTGCAGTAGATGGGGAGATGTAGCCAAAGGAAACAAAGTAGCATATATGTAGAATCAACAAGATTAAATATCTAATGTACAACATAATGACAAGTTAATAACACTGTATTGTATTAGGGATTTTTGTTAAATAAATAAATTTTAGCTGCTTTTTTCACAAAAAATTAACTATGTGAGATAATAGATATGTTAATCTGCTTCACTATAATAACATTTTACTATCTATGTGTCTTGTAACATTGTGCTGTCAACCTCAAATATACACAATAAAATTTATTTGTTTAAAAATAGAGAATACTATAAGAAATTTTACACCAATTTGTTAAATAGTCTAGATGAAATGGATTAATTACTAGAAACACAAACTACTATAATTGACTCAGGAAGAAATAAAATATCTGAACAGAGCTATAAAAAGTAAAAAAAGAAAAACTGAATGAGCAATCAAAAACCTTTCAATGAAGAAAACTCCAGGAACAGATGGCTTTACTGATAAATTTTACCAAAGAATTCACAGAAGAATTAACACCAATTCTTCTCTAAGACTTTCAGAAAACAGTATTGCTCTGATATAAAAACTAGACAAATGTATCACAAGACAACCATTGACCAATATCTGTTATGAATATAGATGTGAAAATCCTCAAAAAAATGCTATTAAACCAAATCTAGCAGCCTATAAAATATCATACACTTTGATGAAGTGGGATTTAACCAGGGATAAGAATTCATGTATGTGAATACAAAAATCAATCAGTACAAAGCACCACATTAACAAAAGGAAAGGGAAAAAAGTGTGATCACTTCAATTGATGCAGAAAAAGCATATGACAAAATCCAACACTCTTTCATAAGAAAAACACCCCCAAAACTAAAAATAGAATGAAACTTCCTTAACCTGATAATGAAACTCTATAAAACACCAGTGGCTAACATCATGCTTAATGTGAAAAACTGAAAACATTTCCCCCACGATCAGGAACAAGAGATACCCAATCTTACCAGCACTACTCTGGAATTTCTAGCCAGAATAATTAAGCAAAAAATACTAGTAGTATTGATAATGATAAAAGGCATTGAATTTGGAAAAGAAGTTAAACTATATTTACAGATGACATGATCTTACATATAGAGAATACTTAGGAACCTATAAATAAACTATTAAAGGTGATAAATTTAGCAAAGTTGTAGGATATAAGATCAAAACACAAAATATTAATTGTATTTTTATACACTAGCAAGAAACAACCTGAAAAGGAAATTTTAAAAATTACATTTACAATACCATCAAATAGAATAAAATACAGGAATAAACTTAACCAAAGAGGCAAAAGTCTTTTACACTGAAAACTACAAAACATTGATGGAAGAATTTAAAGAAAACATAAATACATTAAAAGACATTCCATGTTCATGAATTGGAAATCAAAATTGTTAAGGTATCAATACTACCGACAGTACTCCACAGGTTCAGTGAAATTCCTATCAAAATCTCAACATTTTGTTTTGCAGAAATGGAAAAACCCAGCCCAAAAACCACATGAAATCTTAAAGGGCCCAGGTAGCCAAAACAATCCTAAAAAAAAAAAAAGTTGGAGGACTCACACTTCCTGATTTCAAAACTCATTACAAAGCTACAATAATCAAAATATATAGATATGCAGATGTAAAGACAGGTATGTAGAAAATGGAATAGAATAAAGAGCCCAGAAATAAACCCTTGCGTATATTGTCAAATGATTTTTAACATGGTTGCCAAGACCTTTCAATAGGGAAAGGACAGTCTTTTCCACTGTCATTTTGATACTGGGAAAACTGAACGTATATATGAAAAAGAATGAAGTTGAGTGCAAACAGTACACTACACCTGCTATGATTTGAATGTTTGTCCTCTTCAAAACTCATGTTTAAACTTGGTCCTCAATGTAATAGTGTTGGGGGGGGTGCTTTGAGAGGTGTTTGGGTTGTGGAGGCACTGCCCTCATGAATGAATCAATCCAGTCATGGATTAATGCATTAACGGACTAACAAGGGTAATTTATCACAAGAGTTTGTCTGTGACTGAAGCCAGGTTGGCTATCAGTGCACCCCTCTCACTCTGTGATGCCTTCCACCAGGTTAGGACATAGCACAAGGCCCTGACCAGAAGCTGACCAAACTCAATTGCCCAATCTTAGACTTTCCTGCCTCCAGAATCATTAGCCAAAGTAAACCTCTTTTCCTTACAAATTGTCCCATCTCATATATTCTGTTATAGCAAAAGAAAACAGATGAAAACACCAACATATAAAAACAATTTACTCAAAATAGACCTAAATATAAAAGCTAAAGCTAAAAAGAACTCTTCAAAAAAAACAGAGGAGAAATTTGTCATGGCTTTGAATTGACAAATTTTTGAATATGACACCAAAACAAAAGTAACAAAAGAAAACATAGATAAATTAGACTTTACAGAAATTAAAACTTTTGTGTATCAAATGATACTGTTATGAGAAAAACAACCCATAGAATAGAAGAAAATATATTAATAATGCCTATTACTCAACAAAAACAACCCAAATAAAAAATGGGCAATGGACTATAATTGACATTTCTCCAAAAAAGATACCAATGACCAATAAGCACATGAAAGGATAGTCGATTTTACTAGTGTTTAAGGGAAATGCAAATCAAAACCCAAAGGAGATACTGCCCCACACTTATTTGAATGGCTATATTTTAAAAAGTTAGAAAATATCAAATGTTTAGGAGAATGTGGAGAAATTAAAACTGTGATACATTGTTGATGGCAATATAAAACTGTGCATCTTCTGTAGAATAGTTTGGCACTTCCTTAAAATGTTAAAGATAGAACTATCATATGACCCAGGATTTCCACTCCTGGGTACGTATCCCAAAAAACTGAAAACAGGTACTTGCACTTAATCAAATACAGTAGTCCTCCCTTTTCTGCAGGAGATATGTTACAAGACCTCCAGTGGATGCCTGCAACCAGATATATTACCAAACACAATCATCACCAACTGGAGCATGTTTTCTGTTTCAACCTACAAATTTAATTGTTAAATTTAAATGTTACTTTGACAGGTTTATTTTAGCTCTACTTGGAATGGTAACTAGCAATTGTCATTATCTTACACTCATTCCAATTATAAATACTCTAACTACCTAGAGGATGGCTGGATCCTGTGCCTGGACCTGGTCCAGCCTCCCAGCTCTTAGATGCCTTGCAGAGAGTAGACAGTCAATAAATGTTTTCTGAATGTATTAAATTAAATTTAGGTCATTAAAGATGGTGCTGGAGAAGAAGCCAGTGAAGGTGTATGAGTTCCATCTTTTCCATCTTAACTAAGCACTTATGCACTGTGGCCATCATTTTTGCACTTTGAGGTGTGACAGCAAAACTAGCACAAATTTCTTTTTTTCCAACAATTTTACAAATAGAAGATACATTCTTACTATAGATCTTAGCAACTTTGGCATATGATTTTTTTCTTTTCTCACTAAGTTGAGAACTTTAACCTTTTCTCTTAAAGGAAGCACTTTATGGCCTATTTCTGGCATATCCAAGATTTCAGCATCACTGCTCTTGCCCTTTGGGGCCATTATTAAGTAAAATAAGGGTTACTTGAACATAAGTACACAATACCATGACAGTTGATCTGATAACTGAGATAGATACTAAGTGACTAATGGGTGAGTAGCATATACAGTGTGCATATGCTGGACAAAAGGATAATTCACATCTCAGGTGGGACAGAGCATGGTGGCATGAGATTTTATCACACTGCTTAGAAAGGTATGAAATATAAAACTTATGAATTGTTTATTTCTGGAGTTTTCTATTTGATATTTGTAGACTGCTGTTGACCATGGCTAACTGAAACCACAAAGTAAAATCACAGATAAAAGTTGGAAACAACCCAAATGTCCCTCAACAGATGAATGAATAACTAAAATATTATGCACAGATACAATGGAATATTACTCAGTACTAAAAAGGAATAAAGTATTGATACATGTTGAAAAATAGATGAGCCTCTAAAACATTGTGTAAGTGAAAGAAGGCAGACACAAAAGGTTGTGTATTGTATAATTTCACTTCTATGAAATATCCAGAATAGGTAAATCCACAGAGAGAGAAAGCAGACTGGTGATGATGAAGGGTTGAGGGAAAGGAAAACAGAGAGTTCCTGCTTAATGGTTACAGGGTTCCTTTTGGAGTGTTGAAAATGTTTTGAAACTAGATAGAGGTGGTGGTTGCACAACAATGTGAATATACTAAATGCTGCTGAATTGTACACTTTAAAATGGCAAATTTTGGAGGTGGAGCTAGATGACTGATTAGAAGGAGACATTATTCCCCTTTCTCACAAAGACATTAAATGTGCAATTACATCTGGATGAGAAAAACAAAAGGAGGGAACTGGAACACATTGAGGGAGTTGCAGAGGTGTTGGTGAGTGCAGAAACTTAGGATAGCCACAGAGAGATCTGAAAAATTCTCAGCCATCACCACCCCATCCCCCAACCTAGAGTAGTAGGGATTCAGGAGGAGTTTTCCATGCGGCCATGCACTTGGTGTTGGCAACAGCTATGGACATGGGTGGCTGTGTTGGTCTGGGGAGGGACTCACGTGCATCTGCCCACATCCTCCAGGTCCCAGACTGCTGCAGCAAGCTTGAGACTGGAATGAACCCTTGGCTTTGGTCCTGTGCTCTGGGAACAGAAAGCCCCTGCAGCAAGGGTGCCACCCTTAGGATGGAGGGGGTTAGTGCATGCACTCTCCAGACCTAGAAAATGTTAATTCAGGTCTCGTGACCCCACCTATGTTAGCAGAATGCCCCTACAATACTTATAGAGTGAGAAGGGGGAGGAGAACCCATACACCTATCTCAGGGGCAGCCTCTGTGGCAAACACCTAGTGCTAGGAGCTCCTGGCAGCACACACGGCTGAATTGATCTGGGGATAGGAACATGCTAACCTGCCCCCTACCTCCCGGGCCCAAGTCTTCTTCAGCAGTCACAGATCTGAAATCAGCCCCAACATCTGAGACCATTTTTCTCTAGCCCCCACAGCAGTTTCACTCCCCTATGACCACATCAGTGCACTGGATTGTCCACACCCGTGTCCATGTGGTGTCCTGAACCCTTGGAACAGGCAGTCCAGTGCAGCAAGGCTGCCACCCTCAGGATTGGGGAAGTGAGCATGCACATGTTACATAGTCAGTAAGCTACCTAATCAGAGCACCTAGTCTTCTTTGGTGAGGTGCCCTTGTAATTTGTGCTACCAGAAAGAAGTAGTGGAGGACTCATACATCTCCCAGGCACAGGCACATGTGTGCAGCACCAATGAGCCCACCCAAGACTGCATACCCAAGACTTCCCACCCCAGCAAGGGGGCTTCAAAGGAATCAAGCACCTCTCTTGGGAGCACAGCTGCCCACCCACAGCCCCAGCTGTCTTATCTCATTTGGGACAGCCCACCCCAGCTGAGGACATCCAGAGTGTTCCAGTAACATTCTTAGAGTCAAAGGGGCCTATTCACAACCACAGCAACCTTTCCCAGAGTGGCCAGTCCAGCTGAACAGCAATATACTGCCCAGTATTCCTCTTGGGGGCAAAGATTTTCCCCCCAAAATGGCAATACCTAGCCCAGACTACACCACTTCAACAGTGGTGCTGCAAACCATCCCAGTGTCCCTTCTGAGAGTACAAAAGCCCACACACAAATCCAGTGACCTCAGTCAGTGCCACTCACTTCAACAACAAAGCTACACAGTACATCAATGCCTTACATGGGGGATACAGGGCTCTTACCAGAGCCCCTGAGACAATTAAGTCACCCACTCCAACTGAGGAGATGCTGAGCACCACATTATCCCCCCAGTCCTGACCACCAGGAACCCCAATCAGGGTCATCCATTTAAGCTGCAGACCTTCAGATCAGGCCAGAGCACTGATCATGTCTGCAGAACAGTAGTCAGGGTGTCAACATGGCTGCTCAGGGTCATGCACCTCAACCAAGGAGTAGCAGGGCATATATGCATTTCTCCCAAGATCCCAAGATCTCACCCACAGCCTTGACAACCCAACTCAATGTCCTCCACTTCAGCAAGTAACTACTGAGTGCCCCAGTCATTAGGCCATAGAGGCAGTCACAGACAGCTCCAACGTTAAATACAGATGAAGTATCCACACAGAGTCAACACTACTGCATCTACCTAAAACTAAAACTAAAATACTCTACCCAACAGTCAATACAAAACACATCTACAAAAAGGAGTCTCTGTCTGTAAAAGCCACTCCTGAGTATTAGAAGAAGCAACTGCTCAGCCAGATGCCTAGACATCAATGCAGGGATACTAGAAATATATATCATAAATATATTCTAGTATCCCTGCATTATATGCATATGTATAGAAGAAAAACTACCAAAAACCAAACCAAAACAAAACAAACAAAAAAAGAGAAAATATGACAAAACCCAAGGAATTCAATAATTCTCCAGTACTAGGAGAAAATATAACACCCCCCAAGGAATTAATTCTCCAGTACTAGGCCCCAAACAACAGAAAAATTATGAAATGACTGAAAAAGATTTTCAAGTAACAATCTTAAGGAAACTCAGTGAGATACAAGAAACATCACATAGACAACACAACAAAATGAAAAGAAACAATGGAGGATCTGAAGAAAGAACATTATAAAAGCATAAATACCTTTAAAAGATGTAGGAGAACTCATGGAATTGGAAGAGATTCATTCAATAAATTTTATTCAAGGAAATAAAAAAATCAATTGAGAAATTAAGCAACAGGGTAGAGCAAGCAGGAGAAAAAAATTCTGACCTTAAAGCCAGAGGCATAATATCACCTGACCTCAAATTCTACTGCAAAGCTGTAGTAACCAAAACAGCATGGTACCAGCATAAAAATAGACACTTAGACCAATGGAACAGAATAGAGAACCCAGAAACCAACCCACATACTTACAGCCAACTGATCTTCAACAAAGGCATCAAGAACATGCACTGGAAAAAAAGACTGTCTCTTCAATAAAGGACATCCATGTGTAAAAGAATGAAAGTAGACCTGTACCTCTTGCCATATACTGAAATCAACTGAAAATGGATTAAAGATTTCAATATATAACCTGAAACCATAAAATTACTAAAAGAAAACAGGGGAAACACTTCAGGAAGTAAGACTGGGCAAAGACTTTATGAATAAGATCCCAAAAGCATAGAGAACAAAAGAAACAACAAACAAATGGTATTATATCAAACTAAAAATCTTCTGCACAGCAAAAGAAACAATTAACAGAGTGAAAGGCCAACCTAAAAAATGGGAAAAAACATTTGCAAACTATACTTCTTACAAGACATTAATACAGAGAATATACAAGGAGCTCAAACAACTTAACAATAATAAATAAATAAAGAAATAAATAAAGAAATAAATAACTCCTATTTAAAAAATGGGCAAAAGAGCTGAATAGACATGTCTCAAAGGAAGATATAAAAATGGCTGGCAGTTACAGGAGAAAGTGCTCAACATTACTATTCATCTGAGAAAGGCAAATCAAAACCACATTGAGATATCAACTCATCCCAGATAGACTGGCCATTATCAAAAAGACAAAGAATAACAAGTGCTTGCAAGGATGCAGAGAAAGGGAACCCTCCTACACTCTTGGCGGGATTGTAAATTACTGCAGCCATTATGAAAAACAGTTCAGAGTTCTCTCAACTACAGATAAAACTCCCATAGGATCTAATAATCCCACTGCTGGGTATATACCCAAAGGAATGGAAATCATTATGTCAAAAGGATACGTGCACTCCCATGTTTATTGCAGCTATATTTATAATAGCCAAGTTATGGATCTGACCTAAATGTCCATCGGTGGATGACTGGATAGGGAAAATGTGGTATATATACACAATGGAATACTACTCAGATATAAAAAAAAATTCTGCCATTCACAGCTACATGGATGAGCTTGGAGAAAATCATGTTAAGTTAAGTAAGCACAGAAAGAGAAATATTGCATGTCCTCACCCATAGGTGGGAGCTCTGAGAGAGAGAGAGAGAGAGAGAGAGAGAGAGAGAGAGAGAGAGAGACGAAGGAAAGATGACAATAATACATTGAACTTTCAGAAGGAGAAAACAAAACTAAGGATACTAGAGATGGAGGGGAGGAGGGTTTGGGGTCTGGGGAGTGATAAATTGGATGGAGGGCATGGAAAGATTATGATTTGTAATGATGAATATGCTAATAATTATAAAATTTAAAAAAATTTATCAAGACAGTTAATTGTACATATCTGTGGATTACACAGTTGAATATCAATACCTGTGTGCAATATGTGATACTCAAATCAGGATAATTAGTATATTCAACATTATAAAATGTAATCATTTTTCATGGCCCTTTACCAATTCCTCAATAGCCCCTCTCCCCCTCCCCATTTCCCATCTCTGGTAACTGTAGTTCTGTTATCTCCTTTTGAAAGTTCAAAGTATTATTGTGATTACTGTATCCTGTTTATATTCACTCTTTATTTGGTTATATATTTTTTAGCTCCCACTAATGAGTGACAGCATGTGGTATTTCTTTTTCTGTGCCTGGCTTACTTCACTTAACATGATTTTCTCTAAGTTCATCCATGTTGCTGCAAATCACAGCATATCAGTCTTTTCTCTAGAAGAGTAGTATTCCATCGTGTATATATACATTTTCCTTATACAGTATCCATTGATACACATTTAGGTTGGTTCCAGCTCTTGGCTATTATAAATAGAACTGTGATAAACATGGGAATGCAGGTATTCCTTTGACATGATGATTTCCATTCTTTCAGTATATACCCAGCAGTGGGACTGCTGGATCATATGACAGTTTTATCTGTAGTCGTTTGAGGAACCTCCATACTATTTTGCATCATGACTACACTAATTGTTGTCCTACCAACAATGTAAGAGGGTTCCCCTTTCTCCACATCTTTGTCAGCATTTATTATTCTCTGTCTTTTTGATAATATCCAGTCTAATTGGGGTGAGATGATTTCTCAGTTCAGGAAGTAGGACAGGCAAAGACTTTATGAATAAGACTCCAAAAGCACGAGCAGCAAAAGAAAAAATAAACAACTGGGATTGTATCAAAGTAAAAAGTTTCTATAGAGCAAAGGAAACAATCAACAGAGCAGAAGACAACCTATGGAGTGGGAGAAAATATTTGCAAACTATGCTTCTGAGAAAGGATTAATATCTAGAATAAACAAAGAATTCAAACAAGTGTACAGTAAAAAAAAATCCAATTAAAAAACGGACAAAAGAGATAAATAGACATTTTTCAAAGGAAGATATACAAAAGTTCCACAGGTACATGAAAAAATGTTCAGCATCACGCATCATCAGAGAATTGCAAATCAAAACCACACTGAGATATCATCTCACCCCAGTTAGACTGGCTGTTATTAAAAAGACCAAGACTAACAAATGCTGGCAAGGATGCAGGGAAAGGGAACACTTGTACACTGTTGGTGGGACTGTAAATTAGCACAGCCATTATGGAAAACAGTGTGGAGGTTCTTCATACAACTACAGATAGAACTGCTATATGATCCAGCAACCCCACTACTGGGTGTACATACAATGGAATAGAAACCATAATGTCAAAGGGATGCCTGCACTCCCATGTTCATTGCAGCTCTATTTATAACAGCTTAAATATGGAACCAACCTAAGTTTCCATTGATGGATGACTGGATTAGGCAAGTGTGGTATATATACACAATAAAATACTACTCAGCCATAAATAAGAATGAAATTTTGCCATTTGTAGCAACATATATGAGTCTTGTGAAAATTATGTTAAGTGAAATAAGCCAGACAAGGAAAGAAATAAATACTGCATGTTCTTATTCATAATTGGGTGTTAAGAAAGAAGGAGAGAAAGAGAGAGAGAGAGAGAGAGAGAGAGAGAGAGAGAAGGCCACAGAAATATGTAGAACTTTCAGAAGGAGAGGACAATCCTAAGAATACTATATATGAGGGGCAGGGAGGAAGGGGGATTGGGGAGTGATAGGTCAGGTAAAGGGCATAAAGAAAATCACAGTTTGTAATAAATCCATATGCTAATAATAAACAATAAAAATTTTAAGGAACCACAATGAATGAAATAAAAAATACAATAGAGAGTATCGACAGTAGAATTGGTCAAGGAGAAGGAGGAATCTGAGAACTTATAGACAGGTTATTTGCAAATATTTAGACAAATGAAGGACAAATGAAAAGAAATTTAAAAAATATGCAATTTTAGGGACAGCATCAAAAGAGAAAATAATTGAGTCATAGGAGCACAAGAAGGAGAAGACAGAGACAAAAGAGTGAAAATCTTTAAGAAATAATGGCTGAAAGCCTTCCAAATCTGGGGAAAGATATAAATATCTAGGTACAGGAAGGTCAGTATCTCCAATTAGATTTAACCCAAAAAAACCACACCAACACATATTATAATCAAACTGTCCAAAATTTAAAAACTCAAAGAGAGAACTCTGAAAGCAGCAAGTGGAAAAAGCAAATCACATATAAAGAAGTTTCAGTAATGCTAGCAGCAGATTTCTCAGCAGAGATCTAACAGGCTGGAAGAGATGTTATATATAATCCAGAAGGGATGATATATATAATGTGCTAAAGAAAAAACTGCCAACCAAGAATTCTGTATGTGACAAAGTTGTCCTTCAGAACCTAAGAAGATATAAAGACTTTCCCCGACAAACTAAAGTTTAGGGAATTTATCACATCAGAAATGTCTTACAAAACGTGGAAGAAAGAAACAAAGGATTGACAAAACAACCAAAAACAATGAACAAAATGGCAGTAGTAAATGCTTAAGTACCAGTAATTACCTTGAATGTAAATGGATTAAATTCTCCAATCAAATGATGTAGAGTGGTTGAATGGATAAAAAAACAAAAACAACAACAACAACAACAAAATAACTAGACCCAATTATATATTGCCTGTAATAGACTTCATCTTTAAGGACTCACATAGAATGAAAGTAAAGGGATGGAAAAAGGTATTACATGCAAATGGAAATAAAATGAGAGCTTGACTAGCTACAGATTCTATTGGATAAAACTGACTTTAAGTCAAAATCTATTAAAAAAGACAAATAAGGTTTAAATATAAAAGATGAAACTGTAAAACTACTAGAAGAAAACATAGGTAAAATGCTTCATGACATGGATCTAGGCAATGATTTCTCAGATATGACCCCAAAAGCACAGATGACAAAAGCAAAATTGGAGAAGTGGGATTACATCCAACTGAAAAGCTTTGCAGAGGGAAGAAAACAATTGTCAGAATGAAGACACAATGTACAAATTGAGAAAAAATAATAGCAAATTATACATCAGATAAAGGACTAATATTAATATCAAAAATATAGCAAACTACTCAATAATAATAATAAACCCAATTAAAACTAGTCAGAGAACCTAATAGACACTTCTCAAAAGAAGACATACAAATGGCGAAGAGGTATGCACAAAAATAATTTTTTAAAAAGCTCAACATCACTAGTCATTAGAGAAATGCAAATTAAAACCATAATGAGACTTCACCTGACACATATTAGAATGGCTGTTATCAAATAGGTGCAAAATTACAAGAGTTAGTGAGGATGTGGAGAAAAGGAAACCTAGCACACTGTTTGTGGGAATATAGATAAGTACAGCTATTATGGAAAACAGTATGGAGGTTCCTCAAAAGCCATCCCACAACTGGATATATATCCAAAGAAAATTGAAATCAGTATTTTGGAATGATATCTGCACTCCCACATTCATTGGAGCATTATTTACAATAGCCAAGATATGGTAACAAAGTGCCCATCAACGAATTTATGGATTAAAAGTGTGGTATACATACACTATGTAATACTATTACCTTTTAAAAAGAAGAAAATTGTGTCACTTGTGGCAACATGGTTTATTCTGGAGGACATTATGTTAAGTAAAATAAGCTAGGCATAGATACACAAATACCACATGACCTCCCTTGCATGCGGAATCTGAAAAATTCGAACTAATAGAAGTAGAGAGTAAAATTATGATTACCAAAGGCTGGGGCAAAGGTGAATGGGGAAAGGGTAGATGTTTGTTAAAGGGTACAAACTTTCAGTTAGATGGGAGAAATAAGTTCTGGTAATCTATTTCACACCATGCTAACTATAGTTAATAATAATGTATATTTTAAAATTGCTAAGAGCAGATTTTTGAATATTTTCACCACAAAGAAATGGCAAGTATGTGAGGTAATGCACATGTCAATGAGTTCTGTTTCGCCTTTGAGGAATGTATACACATATGAAAACATCATATTGTGTATGATAAATGTATGTTTTATTTGTTAATTAAGAACAAATAAATACATTTTTAGAGAAACTAAATTATGCAGCTACTTATTCCCAGAGCTAGGACATGAATGTTCATTTCCTTTGTTTATAATACAGAGTATTACTTTGAAAAAAAATGTATTTGAAAACATTTATATCTGTGGAAATTTTATGTTTACTCTTAGGTTATTGGGTTAGGATGAGCAAAATGAGTTTTTGCTGAAAAGACTGAAATAGCACTCTCTAGTGGGTATGGCCAACACCGTTTCAGTGAAACGATGAGAAGTTTTGCAGAAAAAGGGGACCACAATCAGTTTATTGTGTATTTAGCAACTTATTATATATAATAAATATATATATATAAATATTCTATAATATATAATATAAATAATGTATAAATATTTTATATAATATTAACATTTATGTAATATTTTAAAAATATATAATTTTTTGGTAGCCACTAAGTGCTTTGTTTGCATGTTTTAGTTTTCGAGTATTTTTTATTTTGGTGAGAACGCTTAACATGAGATCTACCGTCAAAATTTTAAGTGCACAGTACAGTAAAAATACACTCATATTGTTAAATGTAAACACAATGTCATGCAGCACATCTCTAATAATTTTTTATTGTACGTAACTGAAACTTTATACACCATGAACAGCAACTCCCCATTTCCTTCTCCCCCTGCCCCTATAAACTACCATTGTTTTCTCCATTTCTATTAGTTTAATTATTTTAAATACCTTATATAAGTAGAACCATGCAGTATTTGTCCTTCTTTGACTGGCTTATTCCACTCAGTAATTATGCCCTCCAGTTTCACCCATGTTGGTGTATAGATTTTTTAAAGATGACTAGTATGTCATTGTATCTATATACTCCATTTTCTGTATACATTCATCCATCAATGGATATTTATGTTTTTTTCCCATATCTTGGCATTTGTAAATGATGCTGCAATAAATAAGGGATTCTGGTATCTATTCCAGATCTAGATTTCCATTCTTTTGGAGATATATATTTGTGTGTGTGTGTGTGTGTGTGTGTGTGTATACATATATATAATGTAGATCCAGAACTGTGTCTTTATTTTAAGGATGCGACTTTTTATTATGTATGTCAATCCATGTGAGTGTCTGGAAGGGCTCTGTTACTTCAGCTACAAGTAATTGTAGAATTCCTCCCCATCCTGCCATTTCAGGTTTTTACTTGTCTTTTAATTAATGTATTTTTTGCGATTAAAAAATCTTTATTTTTATTGTAAGATATACATAACATAAGGGTTGCCATTTTAAGCATTTTAAACATACAATTTGTGGAATTAATTACATTCACAATGCTGTATGACCACCATCTCTGTCAATTTTCAAAACATTTTTATCATCCTAAACATAAACTCTGTACCCATTAAGCAATAACTTCTTCCTTCTCTCTAGTTTCTGGTAACCTCCAATCTACTTCTGTCTCTGAATTTTTATTTATTTACTTTTTCTTAATTGACCCATGACAATTGTATATACTTATGGAGTACAATGTGATATTTGGGCTACATTTATACAGTGCACAATGATCATATTAGTGTAATTAGCACAACCGTCACCTCAAACATTTGTCACCTCTTTTTCTTGGGCACATTCAATATCCTTTCAACTAGATAGATACATGAAATAGTACAGTAATTTGCTGTTGGCTGTAGTCTCCCTTCAGTGCTATAGAACACTAGATCTTATTCTTCCTATCTCTCTACAATTTTGTATTTATTGACCATTCTTTCCCCATCTCCCATCCCCCACTTTCTAGTTGCTAGAAACCACTATTCCACTCTCTTCTATAAGATCAACTTTTTTAGCTTCCACATATGGATGGGAACATGTGGTATTTCTCTCTCTGTGCCTGGCTTAGTTCACTTCACATAATTTTTTCCAAGTTCATCCATGTTGCTATGAAGGGAAAAATTTCATGATATTTATGGATGAATAGTATTCCACTGTGTGTGTTTGTGTATGGTGTGTGTGTGCGTGTGTATGTGTGTGTGTGTGTGTGTGTATATGTATGTATATATATATATGTATATATATATACCACATTTTCTTTATCCATTCATCTGCTGATGAACATATAGGTTGTGCCCAAAACTTGGCTATTGTGAATGGAGCTGTGACAAACAGGAGAATGCACGTATTCCTTCATGTTGATTTTCTCTCCTTTGGGTATACACCCAGTAGTGGGATTGCTGTATCATATTGTAGTTCTATCTGTAGTTTTTTGAGAAAACTTTATACTGTTATTCATAATGACTGTAGTAATTTACATTCCCATGAATAATGTATAAGGGTTCCTCTTCATCTGCATCCTCACCAGCACTTGTTATTTTCTTTTTGATAATAGCCTTCATAATTTCTGGCTCCTTAAACATTTTAATTTTAATTTGATAAAACATTTTCTGTAAAAATTATTCACCAAACATAATTACAAATTATGTGTCAAATATCATTTTATCCTAATTATAATTCTTAGAATGATGTTTGTATTGCAAATCTATAAATGTTAATTTAGAGAAAACCAAGAGGGATTTTTTTTTTAGAATTGTCACAAATCTAACAACTTCCTCATTGTGCCACAATATTTCTTTCAGTGACTTTCAAATCTAACATTATCCAGAAATCCTTAATAATTTCCTCAATGTTTATAATTTTTTCAACATTAACTTACTTACTTACACTTAGCACACAAGGAGAGAGAGGCAATTGGGAAGAATAAAAATGGCAAATTTTGATCACTCAGCTTTAACTAAAATTATGAAAAAAAAATTCAAACTTCACTCTCCAGCAAATTTTTCTGAAAAATTAGTATAAAATGTAATTTCAGAGGGTAAAAGAATAATACTAGAGCCACTACCACTCCCTAATCATTTTTCTTAATATTCCTCCATTTTTTTTCTTAATTATACTCCAACAGAGCCAGGGTGAGAATCATGTGGAGGTGATCTTTCACTGTTAAATCATGTGAACTTATACATAGTGACCTTAAGATCTCTTTTCTACCCATAATTCTTCTAAGAGTTCACTTTTTTCTCTAAATCATTTTATATTGCTGACTTTTGTCATTTTAATCTGTGGAATGTAGAATATTACTATACATTCTGGCTTACCTTTCTTTCAAAGGAATTTTTGCTAAATTTCTTATGGACTAAAAAGAACGTTTTTTAAAAGTCCAACCTAAGACCCCTTGGCCTTTGAATTAATAACTATCTCCCATGCTCCTGACTGACCATGTGTATCCTTTTCTCTCAAACTGTACTTCAGGATACTGTTGAGATATAGTTGAGCTTTTTATTTTTAAGTTATGTTGGCTAACCTAAGCCATGGATTCTTTGTACTACATATAGAAATGGTGCAGTTAATTAAAGACTTCCTGCTACTGTATATAGTAAGCTACTGAGGTAGTTTAAAATTTCAGTCAGTTCTTATAATGTGCAGCCACAGGCTACTTTAATTTCCTCTGACACTCTTATGAGATTAGCCTTGATAATACATTTGGTGACACGTTGACAAGAATTGGATTTTCCCACCTTTTGCATCTACTTTATTACAACTACCATAGTCTGGATCTTCAGATTAGATATAGAGTAGTAATAAAGACAGTGTCAGTTGAAATACCTACAAAAAATATTTCCACTGCTCATAAAATACCATCCCTTTAATATTTTAGTACCTTTATATGCAGTTGAAATTAAGTTCAAGTAGCTTACTTTGCAATGTTCACAACATGCTACTTTTTGGTTTTGGGAGAATTTATACATCAGTTTAGAGGAAAGATGATTCAGGATTCAAAAATTCTGAAATAGTTACAACTTTAAAATACTCCTGTAGGGCAAAGAAAGATGGCTGGCTAGAGTTGTTTGGTGCTTATCCCCTCCCCACCCACAAAAAGAGACCAAAACAAAAAACAACTAAATTTTAACCAGACCAACTGAAGAAGTACACTGCAGAGCAGCAGAGGAGTTATGAATTCCCTGTGGAGCATGTAAGACTGGGGTAGCATCATAGAGAGCAGGACACATCATCCTGCCTCTGCCTCACTGTCTCCCTACAGGGACCAGACCAGCTCAGAGTTAGGTAGAAAAAAGTAAGCTGGAAAAATCCCAGCTGTTTCCACTGCCACCACAAATGCCAGTCATCCATGACAGAGGAGAGTCCCTCAGTCCTCATAGGCTCCAATACCAGTTTGGAGAGTAGCTGGGAGTTTGCGCAGCTTTGTGGCCTCACAGTAGAAGTCCAGGTAGAGTAACACCCCCCACCACTTAAGCATCTATGCCACAGCACCATCTTGAAGCCAAAGCTGTGGCTGGAGTGCATCTTACTGGGTGGCTGTAAAAACTAACTCCCTTCATCCTGAGACTCCACATTCATTCTGCCAAGTTCACCCAGGTGCTGGCAGGACCACAACTCCAGCTGCCTAGAGCCTAGGCCAGAGAGAAATACCAAGACTCCAGTTTCTGAAACCATGCAGCTTCCCCTCTCTCCTCAGGTGAGAAGGCACATCTGATCACTGCGGAAACCACCAATAGATGGTGGTCCACTACATATGCCTGCACCCATCCTGCACAACTTACAGGTGCATTGAAGCCCTTAGGTGTCTGTGCTGCCCACACAGCTAGTCCAGTGCTGCCTCTCCCTGTAGCCCTCCACAGAGTTTCCAGGCCCTGCTCCACCAGTGTACACCTGCTTCCTGACTGACAGCAGATTGGATGGAGCCTTTGCCTTCCCATAGCAGGCCTATATAAAGATGCCATCCCCTGCTGAGTATTTACAGTCTTGCTCTAGACTTGGAAGCTGATCTGGTGGCTGTTTTCAGACCTTGCAGTCCCTGCTGCACCAGTGTACACGCTCCCTAACCAACAGCAGATCAGAAAGCAGTCTGCCTTTCCATGGCAGGCTTCTAAAGAGCTGCCAGGTCCTGCTGCATCTTTGTAGTCTTGCTACAGGCTCAGCAATTTATTTGGTAGCCCTCTACAGAGCTGCAGGGCCCTGCTGCACCAGTGCACACTTGCTCCTCAACCAACAGTGAATTGGACAGCAGCTTGCCTCCCCACAGCAGGCCTCTACAGAGAACTAAAGCTTGGCTGCACCATTATAGGCCTGCTTTAGGCTCACCAGCTGATCTGGTGGTCCTCCACAGAGCTGCAGGGACCTGCAGCAACTATGCACACCTGCTTGAAATCAAATAGGGTGGTGGCTTTGGCTCCTCCACAGAGCCACTTGGTCCTGCTACACCTTCTCACACCAGCTCCTGGCCAGGCAGTGGCATCCACTCCACTGACAGGCCTTTCAAATGTTGATTTATCCCTCAACCCTACACATAGGCTCACCTGTTTCCAGCTCAAAAGCTGCTCAGGCAGTATCCCACCCCTAAAGGAGATAACCTAAGAGCTGTGCACCCATGTCTGAACTGGTAGCTGGTCAGGCAACAACTATGTACCTCAGAGGAACACCAAATGGACAGTTGAACCTACACAAACATGATCCAACATGAAGGCTGGATTCTCCAATACAGCAAAACAGTGCCAGTGTTGGCCCAAACTCCTGCAGTCATTGCTAAAGAGGATGACAATGAGAGAAACTGCACAGAGATTACACTGCTGAGACTACCCAAACCAAGGCCAACAGAACATATCCAATGGACACCCTAGGACCCACCTACAGGAAAAAGTCATTTCTATGTAATCCATTCCATCAAATCTGGAAAACCAACTACTCCATTAGATGCACAGATATCAATGTAGGCACAAGAAATATAGAAAAAAGCAAGCAAACACGATGACCCAAAAAGAAACAAAATAAGTTTACAGTAAGAGATGCTGAAGAAAAGTACAATTACAAAATGCCTGTAAAGAAATTACAAATAATGATCTTAAGGAAACTCATTGAGATAAAAGAAACACAGACAAACAATTCAAAGAAATCAGGAAAACAATTCATGATCTGAATGAGAAATTTAACAAAGACAGATAAAAAGAACCAAACAAATCTTGGAACTAAAGAATTCAATAAGTGAAATAAAAAACACAACTGAGAGATTCAACAATAGACTACATCAAACAGAAGAGAGAATTTTTGAGCTTGAATACAGATTTTTTGAAATAGCCCAGTAAGAAAAAAAAAGTAGTAAGATAAAAAAATGAATAAAACCCACTAGACTTAGGGGACACCATCAATTGAACAAATGTTCAAATAACAGATGTTCCAGAGGGAGAAGTAATGAAGAAAGGCACAGAAACCATACCTAATGAAATAATAGCCAAAAACTTTCCAAGAATTGGGAGAGATATGGACATTCAGGTTCAGGAAGCTCAAATGTCCCCTGATTAGATTCAATCCAAAAAGATCCTCTCTGAAGTGCATTATAATCAAATTGTCAAAAGTCAAAGATAAACAGAACTCTAAACGCCGAACATGAAAAGCTTCAAGTCACATACAAGGGAATCTCTATTAGTCTATCAGCTGATTTCTCAATAGAAACTATGCAGGATAGAAGAGAATGGAATAATATATTCAAAGTGCTGAAAGAAAAAAAAAAAAAAAAACACCTGTCAGCCAAGAATACTTTATACAGCAAAGCTATCCTTCAGCTATGAGGGAGAAATAAAGACTTTCTCCTGAGAGAATTCATCACTGCTAAAACAACCTTACGAGAAATGCTTAAGGGGGTGCTACAACTGGAAATAAAAAGATAATAATTACTATTACAAACATAAAGTACAAAACTCACCCAATATGGCAAATTCATAATTAAAACTTAGAGGTAAATTCATAATTTAAACTCAGAATCCCCCAGTAAGGTAATGGTGCTTTGAAAACCTTCCAATCAACTAGTATGTATGTTCAACGTCAAAATGGTGAAAAAACAACAACAGCTACAATTAGTGGCTAAGAAGCATACAATAGATACAAATATAAATTAAGGCAACAAAAGTATAAATTGGGAGGGGAGTCTAGAGTACTTTTATGTAATGAAAGGTAAGTTGTTATTAGTGTAAAGTAGTTTATTAAAATTAAAAGCTGCTGTATGTTAGCCCCAAGGTAACCACACAAAAAATAAATTCCAGTAGACCCACAAATGAGAAATAGAAAGAAAGCAGAGCTAATCAGCCAAAAAATCCAATCCACAGAGGTAAAAAACAAGAGAAAAGGCAAGAAAATAAGAATCATCATCATCAACGACAACAGAAAATAATTGAGAAAATGACTGATATGAGTTCCCAGATATCATTAGTAACCCTGAATATGAATAAATTAAACTCTCCAATGAAGAGATATAGGGTGGCTAAACAGATTTTTAAAAGACCCAACAATATGCTGCTTACAAGAGACTCACTTAACTGTTAATGATAAACATAGGCTGACAGTGAAGGGCTGAAAAAAGACATCCCATGCAAATGAAAACCAAAAGTGAGTGGGAGTAGACATATTTATATGAGATAAAATAGATTTTAAATAAAAAACTGTGAGAAGAAATGAAGGTCATTAGATAATGATAAAGAGATTAATTAGTTCAACTGGAGGATATAACAATTGTTAATATATATGGACCCAACACTGGAGCACCAAGATATATAAAGCAAACATCATCAAATCTAAGGGGAGAGGTAGGTTGCAATTCTGTAATAGTAGGAGACTTTAATACCTTACTTTCAACAATGGACAGATCATCTTGACAGAAAATAAAGAAATATCGGACTTAAACTGCACCATAGACCAAATGGACCTTACATACATTTACATAACATTTCACCAAACAGCTGAAGAATGAACCCTTTTCTCAGCTACACATCAAACATTCTCTAGGATAGATCATATATTTGGTTACAAAACAGCTCTACACAAAATTTAAAAGAGAGATCATATCAAGTATCTTTTCTTACCAAAATGGTATAAACTTAGAAATCAACAAGAAAATCTTTGGAAAAGTTACAAACACATGGTAATTAATCAACATTCTCCCAAACAACAAATGGGTTGATGAAGAAATTAAAAGGAATTAATTTTTTAAATTCCTTGACAAATGAGAATGGAGACACATCATACCAAAACCTATGGGAAATGGCAAAAGCAGTATTAGAGGAAAGTTTATAGCAATAAAAGTGCCTAAATTAAAAAAGAAAAATTTCTAATCTAAAAGAACTAGAAAAATAAAAATAAATCAAACCTAAAATAGCAGAAGGAAAGAAATAATAAAGCTCAGAGCAGAAATAAATGAAATAGAAAAAAGTTGAAAAGATTGATGAAACAAAAAGTTGATATTTTGAAAAGATAAACAAATTTAATAAACCTTTAGACAGACTAACCAGGAAAAAAAGGAAGACCCAAATAAATAAAATCTAAAATGAAAAGGGATACATTACAACTAGTGTCACAGAAATACACAGGGTCATAGACTATTATGAACAACTATATGCCAACAAATTTGATAACATAGAAGAAATGGATAAATTCCTGGACAAATACAATCTACCATGATTAAATTATGAAGCAGTAAAAAATCCAAACAGGCCAATAATAAATAAGAAAATGAATCAGTAATGCAAAGTCTTCCATTATAGAAAAGCCCAAGACCTGATATCTTCACTGCTGATTTCTACTGAAGATTGTAAGAAGAAGTAATGCTAATTATTTTCAGGTTATTCCAGGAAATTGAGGAGGATGGAATACTTTCCAACTCCTTTTATGAAGCCAGCATTTCTGATTCCAAAACCTCGCAAGGACATGACAAAAAAGGAAATTATAGGCCAATATCTCTGATAAAAGTAGATACAAAAATTCTCAATAACATACTAGCAAACCAAATCCAACAGCACATTAATAAGATCATCACTATGATAAGGTGGGATTTATCCATGGGAAGTGAGGATGGCTTAACATGCACAAATCAATAAATGTGATACACTACATTAACAGAAAGAATGACAAAACCATATGTTAATTTCAATTGATGCAGAAAAAGCATTTGATAAAATTCGATGCTCCTTCATGATTAAAAAAAAAAAAAAAACAACTCTTAAACTAGGTGTACAAGGTATGTACCTCAATACAATAAAGGCCATATATCACAAACCCACAGCTAATATCATACTGAAAGGTAAAACCTTTTCCTCTTAGATCAGGAACAAGACAAGGATGCCCACTTTCACCACTTCTATTCAACATAGTACTGGAAGTCTCAGCCAGAGCAACGAGACAAGGAAAAACTAAAGGCATACAAACTGGAAAGGAAGAAGTCAAATTGTCCCTGTTTGCAGATAACATGGTCTTATATATAGAAAACCCCAAAGACTCCACCAAAAAACTGTTAGAACTAATAAACACATTCAGTAAAGTTGCAGGATACAAAATCAACATACAAAAGTCAGCATTTCTCTGTACTGATACTGAACTATCTGAAAAGAATTCAAGAAAACAATTTCTTTTACAATAACTACACAAAAAAGATACCTTGGAATAAAGTTAACCAGGGAGGTGAAAGACCTCTACAAAGAACACCATAAAACTTTGAAGACAGAAATTGAAGGGGACACAAATAGAAATACATCCCATGTTCATGAACTGGAAGAATTAATATTGTTAAAGTGGCCATTATACCCAAAGTGATCTACAGATTGAAGGCAATTTCTATCAAAATGCCAGTGACATTCTGCACAGAAAAAAAAAAAAAAATCCTAAAATTAACATAAAATCAAAAAAGACCCCTAATAGCCAAAGCAATCCTTAGAAAAATGAACAAGGCTTGAGGCATCACACTACCTGATGTCAAATTATACTACAAAGCTATAGTACCCCCAAACTGCATAGTACTGGTGTAAAAACAGACACATAGGCCAATGGAACAGAAAAGAGAGCACAGAAATAAATTCACATACCTATAACTAATTCATCTTTGAAAAAAGTGCCAAGAATAAATATTGGGAATAAGATAGTCTCTTCAATAAATGGTGCAGAAGAATGAGACTAGACCCCTAATTCTCATCATATACAAAAAATAAACTCAAAATGGATTAAAGGTTTGGGCCGGCCCGGTGGCGCACTGGATAGTGCGCCTCTTGGGAAGCGCGGCAGCACTCCCACCCGAGGGTTCGGATCCCACATACAGACCGGTTCCCGCTCGCTGGCTGAGCAAGGCGCGGGAGCAACGCCGAGGCTTGCAATCCCGTTGCCGGTCCCCGGTCCAGTACGGGGGCAACACTGAGGGTTGCGATCCATTGCTGGACATGGAAAAAAGACAAAAAGACAAAAAAAAAAAAAATGGATTAAAGGTTTAAATGTAAAACCAAAAACTATTAAAATACTAGAGGAAAACATAGGGGAAATGATCCATGCATAGGTCTGGGTAAGGACTTCTTAAATAAGGTGGAAGGCAGGGAAAATAGTGAAAGGTTGACCAAAGGGTACAAAGTTCAGTTAGATAGGAGCTATAAGTTCTGGCATTCTATTGTACAGTATGGTGACTATGGTTAACAGTTAAGTTTTGTATATTACATAATAGCTAAAGGAGAGACTTTTGAATGTGTTGTCCACAAAGAAATGATAAATGCATGAGGTGATTGATGCACTAACTACCATAACCTTGTTATTATATAACATATGTATATTAAAACAGCAGATTGTACCCCATAAATATGTATAATTGCAATGTGTCAATTAAAAATTTTTTAAAAAGAAAAAGAAATTTAAAATACATATAAAATTCCAACAAAATATGACCATAGCCATTCTAACTAATGTGAGATGATATCTCATTGTGGTTTTGATTTGTATTTCTATGATGATTAGTGATGTAGAGCATTTTTTCATATAACCTGTTGGCCATTTGTATGTCTTCTTTTGAGATATGTTTATTCAGCTCATTTGCCCATTATGAAATCAGATTATTAGGTTTTTTAGTACTGGGTTGTTTGATTTCTTTCTATATTTTGGATATTAATCCCTAGTCAGATTAATAATTTGCAGATATTTTCTGCCATTCTTCAGGTTGTCTCTTCACTCTGTTGATTGTTTCCTTTGTTGTGCAGAAGTCCTTATTTTTATTTTTTTAAGTTTATTTGTTTATTAATATTATTTTATTTCATTCCATAATGCTGTTGTGGAGCAGTTGGGAGGAGTGGGAAAAGGGAAGGGGAAGGAAATAGGGTAGGAGAAGGAGGAAGGAGGAGGGGTGGGGTTGAGTCTTGTGGCACCCCCACCTTTCTGCAGGGGAGTCCAGGGGGCTTCCAGCATTGGCTTGGCCATTGATGGGCTGGGTGCAGATGTCAGGGGGGTGTGGCTGAAGCCCCCACCCCTCACTACCCCAGCTCAGCAGAACCTGGGGTGCTTCCTGCAGTGGCTCAGTGGTTGACACTGGGCTGGTTGTGGATGTCAGGGGAACGTGGCTGAGGCCTGAGGCCCCCTACCACCTGGCTTGAGAGAGCCTGGGGCAGTTCCTGAGGTGGCTCAGTGGTCATTGCTAGGCTGGTTGAGGGTGTTGGGGGGCATGGCTGAGACTGCAGCCCAGAGGATTTCTGGTCCTTCTAGGTTTTGTAGGTGTTCTTTTGTGATGTGAGCCCATTACTAGTTAATATCAAACTTTGTCTCTGGTATGTGGGTATTTTGTTTTTCTTCCAATTCTGTATTGGACTATTTGCTGTTCCTAGCACTTAAATTGGTTGATTTGTGGGAGAGAGTGATGCTGGGGACCTTCTCTTCTGCCATCTTGACAGGAAGCTATCCTTTATAAGAACCTCTTTTGCTCTTTGCTATCTTATTTGATTGTCTCAATAATCATTTGAGGGAAAGTAAACAGAATTATTATCATCCTTATTTTACACATGAAAAAAACGAAGCCCGGAAAGGATAAATTTCCTTAAGACAAAGTGAGTTAGTGGCAGAGCCAAGACTAGAATCCAATCCTCCTGCTTACTCACTTCAGGTTCCTTCTAGTGACTAGACCATGCTCAAAGGAAAAAGCTTATAATCACTAAACACCTATGTGCCAGACAGTGTGCTAGATGCTTTACATGTACAATTTCATATCAGTCTTACAATAAAAATCCTGAAAGTTAGGTATCATCATTTCTATTTTACAGCTAAGAAAAATGAAACTTCAGAGAGGTAACAAGGCCATACATCTGGTAAGTGGTAGAATCAGGATACCAACCAAAGAATTAATGACTGAAGAGACAATCATCTTTCCACTATATGAAGCTACATGTGTAAGAATCTATTAGAATCTGTTTAAAGAAAACATAGATAACATTCCTGCCTTCTAGAAGCCTGCCACCCTAGGTAGTTAGCATTGATGGAGACAACATGGAAAGAAAAACCGTATGTCAGAATCAAAACATGAGGCTAATGCTAAGATGAATAGTGAAGTAATACTAACCACTCATTCACACTTTATCAATCAAACCTTTACTATGTGTTAGTGCCTTGGCTACATGCTAGGGATAGATAGCAAAGACAGAGATAAGTCAGATAAAATTCCCATCCTTAAGGAGCTAATGCTGATAGTAAAAGATACAAGACACATATCCAAATTATGAATATCTAAAGGAGGACTTGTGATGCTCCATGGAAGTGCTACCAATAAGTATCTAGAGAAGAGAAGAGGTGTGAAAGATGTCCTGCAAGATGGGGTGATTAGAAGAGCCTCCCGGAGGAAGTAGCATCTGAACAAGGTCTTAAAGATTTGGTGAAATTTAGCTAGCAGGAAAGAAAAGAGCCCTCCAGATAGGGAGAGCACTATGAGGAAAATGACAATCAGGAAAATCCCCAAGGGCATAGCTAGGCATGAGGAGGATCGTTGTCATGCAGGGCACAAGGATGAATGCTGCCTGGCTGGGGTATTTCAACTATATTGTTTAGCCTTCAACTCCAGCTGTGTGAGCAGTAATCAGGGTCCAGGAAAGTAGTGAACAGTTTACTCCCAACCACTCTGTCCTTTGATGGTTTGGGACTTTAATACTGAGCTTCAACATCAGGCTGAGACAACCTATATTGAATTGGTTGAGTCATGTGCTGTCTTTAAACAATGAGGATTTGAGAATCGCACTTGGGTTCATGAACAACAACAAACAGACATTAAATGTAAGTAAAGCAAATGAAAGTTGGAAACTGGAGAAACCTAGTAGTCAGGAAAACTCAACCATACTCTTTCATGGAAATGTTAACTCCTTCAGAGCACTGAACATGCAGGCTATGGTTCATCAGCAGCAACCAAATCGCATATTCAGCCATTGTGCAGAGACCCAGTAGAGTGGGCTTGGAAGGCAGGTTTAAAGGAAAGATCTTGTTTACTGTTTATTGGCTTAACTACCGAGATCCACTGAGAAGTTGTGGGCCCTTTACAAGAAACCTCAACCTTGTCTGTTTGCAGGTTTGGAGTTTTCTCCTTCCACCTTCAAAGACAGCAGTGACACTTAATGTAATGGTTCCCTTTTAAATTGGATGTCCAGCCCTCAGTTTGGCTTCTGTATTGCCTTGATTCTCGGAAAGGCTGGTTTGAAGAGTCAATAGAAGTTAGTGATTTACTGCAAGTCAATCTTAGAAAAGTCACTGAAATGATTTCACAAATATTGCTGTCTGCTTTTGTTTTTTTTTTATTAAAAAAAAGTAATTACAAAATCACAGGAAGCTGCAGAGAGAGTACGGAGAGGTCTTATGTCTCTATCACTAAGTTTCTCCCCAGTGGTTAAAAATTAGTTAACTATAGTACAATATTCAAACCAGAAAATTGACATTGGTACATGTCTACATTGTATAACCACCACAGCAATCAAGACGCAGAAGTATTCTATAATCACAAAGATCTCTTTTCTAGTCACACCCACTCATGTCTCCCCTCCACTCCCACCATCCCTAACTCCTATCAACTACTAATCTCTTCTTCATCTCTCTTTTTTTTTCATTTTGAGAATATTCTATAAATAGAATCAGGTAGTATGTAACCTTTTAGAATTGGGTTTTGTTTTTTTTCTTTTTTTACTCAGCTTAATTCTCTGGAGATTCACTCAAATTGTTGTAGCAATAGTTGCCTTCTCTTTGTTGCTGATTAGTATTCCATGGTATGGATGTGCCACAGTTTAGTTAAATTTGGTTGTTGAACATTGTTTTTGAATTAACATACGTTTTCATTTCTGTGGGATAAATGCCCAAGAATGCAATTGCTGAGTCATATGGTAATTGCATTCTTAGATTCCTAAGAAACAGCTGAACTGTTTTCCAGGGTGTCTGTACCATTTCACATTCTCACCAGCAATTTATGAGTGATACACTTTCTCTGCATCCTCACCAACATTTGGTACTGTCACTATTTTTTATTTTAGCCATTCTGATAGGTGTATAGGGATATTTCATCCTGGTATTAGCATTTCCCTAATGGCTAATGATGTTGAATATCTTTCATGTACTTATTTGCTATTCATATATCTTCAGTGAAATGGTTTTTTTTATCATGTCTATTCTTAAGTAAATGATTTGTTAACTACTCACTTGAGTGGCAGTAATCTAAATTAATGGCTTTTAGCATAAAGAAAGGATTATATGCTTTTTGTTTGTATATTTTGGCAACAAAAGTTGAGCACCAATGCAGTTTGTACCTTGTGAGGCTTATGTGTGATTTTGATAGGTTAACCCCTCCTGTCACAACAGTAAATCGCCCACAGACTGGGCAGGCCCATCTTTCCCATATTGGTGACTGACATTACCTGGCTCTGGGAACTTAACAATGATATAAAAAGCCCTTACATTTGGACAGCTCTTGACAGCTTACAAAATACATCCCTTTCCAATGTCATTTGATCCTGTTAAAAACTCAAGGGATTATGAGTGCTCAACTGTTTATAGCTAAGGAAACAGGCCCAGAGTGGGAAAACTTCTTTTACCCAAAGTGAAAGAGCTGAAAACTATGGAAGAGAGTTGTTCAGTTCAGGTCTCCATTTCAGGCCTTTCCTCTGTTCCATGCTGATGCCCATGATCTATGGACTGAAACATGAGGACAGGTTCCATCCCCAGCTGGGCCAAGTGTGCACCAATCAGAGAGGTGCTCAGCCAGAGAGGCCCCAGATCCATGGAGACCATGTGCCCTGAATTGCCAGCAGGTAGGCCTCACTGCTGCCACCTGGCTCCATCCCCAGGCTGGCCAAGTGCACGCCAATCAGAGACATGCCCAGCCAGAGGGGACCTGGATCCACAGAGACCACACGCCCTATGGGGCCAGTGTACAACCCAGTAGGTAGGTAGCCTTGCCACTGTTGCCCAACTTCATCCCCAGCCCAGCCAAGGGTGCACTGACCAGAGAGACACCTCCCTGGAGAGGCCCAAGACCCGATATGACAATGCAACCAACACACCAGTGGGCAACAGAGCAGATACTGAGGCAGCCATGCCAAATTGGCACCCCCAGCAGCATCTTAGCCAGACCATAATTTCAAGCCAGTGGACCATGAAAACCCCTGCCACAATGAGCAAATATCAAAGGAAAGATACCAGAAATATGAAAAATCAAGAAAGTACACCACCAAAGGGTAATAACTCTCAAGCTCAAGACCCTATAGAACAAGAAGTCCTTGAAATGTCTGACAAGGAATTTCAAGTGATAATTCTAAGGAAATGAAATGAGATACAAGAAAACTCAGCTAGACAACACAATAAAATGAGGAAAAGTGTATAGGATTGGAAAGAAGAAATGAACAAGAAAATCAATTCCCCAAAAAGGAATGTAGCAGAGCTTGCCAAGCTGAAGAATTCATTCAATGAAATAAAAAACACAACAGAGAGTTTAACCAGTAGGCTTGCAGAAACAGAAAAGAGAACTTCTGACCTTGAAGATGGGCTGTTCAAAATAACAAAGGCAGACACACAAAAAAAGAAAAAAGTATTAAAAACATTGAAGAAAATCTAAGAGAGATATCAAACAACCTTAAGTTCTCAAATATCCGAGACATGGGTATTCCAAAAGGGGAGGAAAAAGGAGGTTGCATTGAAAATATATTCAACAAAATAGTGGCAGAAAATTTCCCAGGTATAGGAAAAGACACAGATCTTCAGATTCAGGAAGCTCCAAAATCCCCAACTGTATTCAACCCAAAATGGTCTTCTCGAAGACATGTGATAGTCAAATTGGCAAAACTCAAAGACAAAGAGAGAATCTTAAAAGCTGCAAGAGAGAAGCATCAAATCACCTAGAAGGGAGCCCCAATCAGACTAACATCAGACTTTTCATCACAAACCCTACAAGCCAGAAAGGAATGGGATGATATATTCAAAATACTGAAAGACAGAGATTGCCAGCCAAGAATACTCTACCATGCAAGGCTATCCATCTTAAATGAAGGGCAAAAAGTATATTTCTCAGATAAACAAAAACTGCAGGAGTTCACTACCACACGACCACACTTATAAGAAATTCTCAAGGGAGTACTGGGTTTGTTACCTGAAAAATAACTACCACTGCCATAAAAACTCAAGAAAAATCAAAACCCACTAGTAAAAGAAAAATGCCAATAATGAAGAAAAGAAAAGTTTATCTACAACCCAAGGAACCACCAAATACCAAAAACAAACAGTAAATCAGAAATAAAGAAACAAAAGACACTTATGACATCCAAACAAAAATCAATAAAATGCTAGGAGTAAATCAACACTTTTCAACAACAACTCTTAATGTAAAAGGATTAAATTCTCCAATCAAAAGACACAGACTGGCTGACTGGACTAAAAATGAGGACCCAACTATATGCTGCCTTCAAGAGACCCACCTAACCTATAAAGACTCACATAGACTAAGAGTGAAAGGATGCAAAAAGATTTACCATGCAAACAGAAATGTAAAACAAGCTGGAGTACCTACTCTTATATCTGATAAAATAGACTTTAAACTAAAAACCATATAAAGAGATAATGAGGGCAACTACATAATGATAAAAGGATTCATCCATCAACAAGACATAACAATCAATATTTATGCACCCAATGTCAGGGCAGCCAGATTTATAAAGCAAAATCTATTAGACCTAAAGAAGGAAATAGACACTAATACCATAAAGGCAGGGGACCTGAACACCGCACTATCAATATTGGACAGATCATCTAAGCAAAGAATAAGCAGGGAAAAACAAGAACTAAACAACATTCTGGACAAATTGGACTTGGCAGATATCTACAGAATATTCCATCCAAAAACGTCAGAATATTCATTCTTATCATCAGCACATGAATCTTTCTCCAGGATAGATCACATGCTAGGTCACAAATCAAGTCTCAACAAATTCAAAAAAATTTCAAATTATCCCATGGATTTTTTCAGAACACAATGGAGTAAAATTAGAAGTCGATAACAAACAATTCTGAAAACTGTACAAATAGATGGAAACTAAACAGCATTGTACTAAATGACATATGGGTCCAAGAAGAAATCAAACAGGAAATCAAAACATTTATTGAAACTAATGAAAACAATGATACATCATACCAAAAACTGTGGGACACTGCAAAAGCAGTACTAAAGGGGAAATTTATCGCATTAAATGCTTACTTCAGAAGAATGGAAAGATCTCAAGTGAACAACCTAACACTTCACCTTAAAGAACTAGAGAAAGAAGAACAATCCAACCCCAAAGTTAGCAGATGGAAAGAAATCATTAAGATCAGAGCAGAACTTAATGAAATTGAACCCCCCTCCCCCCAAAATACAAAAGATCAACGAATCAAAAAGTTGTTTTTTTGAAATGATAAATAAAATTGACAAACCATTAGCATGGTGAACTAAAAAAAGAAGAGAGAATATCCAAATAACAAAAATTAGAAATGAAAAAGGTGATATTACAACTGATTCATCTGAAATACAAGGAATCATTCAAGACTACTATAACCAACTATATGCCAACAAATTTGAAAATCTAGAGTAAATGGATAAATTTCTGGACACACACAAGCTCCCAAAACTGAGCCAAGAAGATGTAGAAAATCTGAACAGACCAATAACAATAAAGGAGATTGAAGCTGTTATCAGAAGGCTCCCCAAAAAGAAAAGCCTAGGACCTGATGGATTCACAGCAGAATTTTACCAAACATTCAAAGAGGAATTGACACCAATTCTTTACAAACTATTCCAAAGATTGAAAGAGAGGCAAATCTCCCAAACTCAATTTATGAAGCAAACATCATCCTGATACCAAAATCAGGTAAGGATACAAGTAAAAAAGAAAACTACAGGGTGATATCTTTGATGAATATAGGTGCAAAAATCCTCAATAAAATAATAGCTAACAGAATATGTTAAAACAGAATATGTAAAATTATTCACCACTATCAAGTGGGATTCATCCCAGGGATGCATCGTTGGTTCAATATACACAAATCAATAAATGTGACACACCATATTAATAAAATCAAACACAAGGACCATACGTTCATCTCTACAGATGCTGAAAATGCATTTAATAAAATTCAACATTCATTCATGACAAAGACCCTCTTTAAGTTAGGTACAGATGGAAAGTATCTCAACATAATTAAAGCCATATATGATAAACCCACTGCTAATATCATCCTGAATGGGGAAAAGCTGAAAGCTTTTCCTTTAAGAAGAGGAACTAGACAAGGATGCCCACTCTCACCACTCCTATTCAACATAGTGTTGGAAGTACTAGCCAGAACAATCGAAGAAGAGAAGGAAATAAAGGGCATCCACATTAGAAAAGATGAAGTCAAACTGTCCCTGTTTGCAGATGACATGATCCTATATATCGAAAAGCCTAAAGCCTCTACAAAAAAACTCTTGGAGTTGATACATGATTTCAGCCAAGTTGCAGGATAAAATATCAACACACAAAAATCAGTAGCATTTCTATTCTCTAATAGTGAATATGCAGAAAGAGAAGTCAAAAAAGCCTGGCCATTTACAAAAGCCCCCAAAAAAAAAAAAAAAAAAAAAACTTCGGAAATGAGTTAACCAAGGATGGGAAAAATCTCTATAATGAGAAGTACAAACCA